>NC_056739.1:111629718-111722218 GCF_019279795.1 Protopterus annectens
GCGCCTACCCTTATTCATGTGTTACAATCCTAAACCTATTGCTACATTGTACTAAACATCCTTTTCCTAACAGTACCACTATACATGAAATTCTGTGTGCAAGTTTATAGCCAGTTGTTTTTTTTTTTGGACTAACTGAATGTAAATGAATCTGTTTTCCTTTTTCAATTGGTTTACTGATTCAAAGAAACAATGTTTTGACAAAAGGTAAGTTTGACTATGTTTTTAGATTAAATGGGTCTCTCTGATTTGTCTGTGTGATTATTTCTGATATATTCATTCATATATATATATATATATATATATATATACATATATGTGTGTGTGTGTGTCTGTGTGTGTGTGTGTGTGTGTGTGTGTGTGTGTGTGTGTGTGTGTGTGTGTGTGTGTGTGTGTGTGTGTGTGTGTGTGTGTGTGTGTGTGTGTGTGTGTGTGTGTGTATATATATATATATATATATATATATATATAGGTTTACTATCATAATTTTGAACATGTTTGTTGCGAGTACTCACGTACTCAAAAAACATTTTTGACATTTTTCAAACATACCACCACATCTGGTGTCATACAACACACATTTTTCAGGGGGGGCAAGCCCCTTGCATCCCCAGCCCCCCCACATCCCCTGCTACTTATATATACAAACTTTGAGATCGCGCTACAGTGAGGTAAAGGGTATATTTCCCAATCCCCACTATAGTGCAATCTCCACTCAATATGCCAAATTCACAACAGCGAACGCACAGTCCCGTTCGCTGTTGTGCATTCGGCATGCTTTTTTTCTGCACATACAAACCTGTGCAAACTTACTTTCAGATATCCTTTGTTGCACACTTCAGCCGCGACATTTTGATGGTATACCATATACACACACACACACACACACACACACGCACTGATGTTAGAAATATAAACAAATGTTGAGAGTTCTGTACTATGGTAAAGGCCAGTTTGCCAGAGAATGACAGCATTTCAGGTTGGTTTCCCATTATTTGCTGAAAGCATACTTGTTCAAATATGTTTGTCAGGACTTCTATTGCTAAGTTGTGCTTCCTAGTGTTCGTTTTACCCATGTTTCATTGTCACTGTATTGCTTGTGTTATTTGTATTAACTTTGATCACACTGACTCAGAGACAGATCAGAACAATGTACTTTGAATTACAGTGATCTCAGCAGTAGTGTATGTGTAGTGTAAGTGGGGGATTCCCCCCTGTGAAAAACATTAACTATTCTAGTTATAACACTCAGCTTGTTTATGTTAAACAACACTTAGTATTTAAGTATTATAGTACACATTACACAAGCAATCTAGTTTCGCTGTACACATAGGAAGGACTCTTTCCTTTCAAGCTAAATAGGATTAAGAGCAGTTTATTCTGAAGCCCAGAACACTGTTGTATAACATGCTGAAAACACTTCCATAATAAAGTCTGCCAACACACAGAAAAACCTACACTGTAACTACATAATCCAAAAGCATCAATGTACCAATATTCAGATGACTTAAAACAGTGAAGTACATTTCATCATAACCTAAATAAAGTATGACATCTCGCCACAATTCTTCGAACACTCTATAGCGAAAGACAACTCTTCAAATACATGGCCTTATTATTTCTCTCTAAAGTTCCCTTTCCTAAACTCTCAATTTTCTCATCAAACACACTTTCAAAAAACTATTTCCCTACTCACCCTCTCTCTTTCTTAGAGAACTTGGCATAGCTCCTCGTGGTCCCCTGCAGAGTTCCTAAGCCAGCAGAGAGCAGAAAAAGCAACTTTCTTGATCATAAGTATTTTTTAAAACTTTTTGTTTGCATTTTTCAATCTTTTAAGCTTTTTGACTACTGTTTGTGCCTTTATTACTGTTTTATTGCCTTATTTTCCTGTGTTTGTGAGCTTATATTGTTGATTGCACTTGTGGGCTAAAGTATTGCTTAAAAGTAACTAACAGGCTAATACACTCAAGTGTACCAGCCTTTGATAGCAATTTAGTCGAAAACAAAGCATTTACTGCATTTTTTTCCTGTCTGTTTGAAAAAAAAAAAAAAAAAAAAAAATATTTCTCCTTTCCTAAACTTTACTTGCTAGTTGTTCCAGTGATCAGATTTTGCTGATCCCTGGGCTTTGTATTTGGTTTCTGTGTTCCTCCATTTTCTTGTGTGGCCAGAGGTAGTTTCTTTACTCACCAGTGGGAGTGGGGAGTACTGAGCTGCTTGTTTGTCCTCAGAGGAGTGGTTAGAAGCAGCAACTTGTAATTTGTTGGCCATTTTGGGTCATTTCCTGTTTTTTCCAGCCCCCTGCTATAAAGCACGCTTTGGCGGCTTTTCTGGCATTAGAGAACTTGGCATAGCTCCTCGTGGTCCCCTGCAGAGTTCCTAAGCCAGCAGAGAGCAGAAAAAGCAACTTTCTTGATCATAAGTATTTTTTAAACTTTTAAGTTTGCATTTTTCGATCTTTTAAGCTTTTCGACTACTGTTTGTGCCTTTATTACTGTTTTATTGCCTTATTTTCCTGTGTTTGTGAGCTTATATTGTTGATTGCACTTGTGGGCTAAAGTATTGCTTAAAGTAACTAACAGGCTAATACACTCAAGTGTACCAGCCTTTGATAGCAATTTAGTCGAAAACAAAGCATTTACTGCATTTTTCCTGTCTGTTTGAAAAAAAAAACAATAAAAAATATTTCTCCTTTCCTAAACTTTACTTGTTAGTTGTTCCAGTGATCAGATTTTGCTGATCCCTGGGCTTTGTATTTGGTTTCTGTGTTCCTCCATTTTCTTGTGTGGCCAGAGGTAGTTTCTTTACTCACCAGTGGGAGTGGGGAGTACTGAGCTGCTTGTTTGTCCTCAGAGGAGTGGTTAGAAGCAGCAACTTGTAATTTGTTGGCCATTTTGGGTCATTTCCTGTTTTTCCAGCCCCCTGCTATAAAGCACACTTTGGTGGGCTTTTCTGGCATTAGAGAACTTGGCATAGCTCCTCGTGGTCCCCTGCAGAGTTCCTAAGCCAGCAGAGAGCAGAACAAGCAACTTTCTTGATCATAAGTATTTTTAAAACTTTTTGTTTGCATTTTTCGATCTTTTAAGCTTTTCGACTACTGTTTGTGCCTTTATTACTGTTTTATTGCCTTATTTTCCTGTGTTTGTGAGCTTATATTGTTGATTGCACTTGTGGGCTAAAGTATTGCTTCAAAGTAACTAACAGGCTAATACACTCAAGTGTACCAGCCTTTGATAGCAATTTAGTCGAAAACAAAGCATTTACTGCATTTTTTCCTGTCTGTTTGAAAAAACAAAAAAAAAAAAAAATATTTCTCCTTTCCTAATCTTTACTTGTTAGTTGTTCCAGTGATCAGATTTTGCTGATCCCTGGGCTTTGTATTTGGTTTCTGTGTTCCTCCATTTTCTTGTGTGGCCAGAGGTAGTTTCTTTACTCACCAGTGGGAGTGGGGAGTACTGAGCTGCTTGTTTGTCCTCAGAGGAGTGGTTAGAAGCAGCAACTTGTAATTTGTTGGCCATTTTGGGTCATTTCCTGTTTCTTCCAGCACCTTGCTATAAAGCACGCTTAGCATGATTTAGCCATGAGCTGCTACCGTTACACACTAGGGCAGCCGGTTAAGCAGATTTAAACTATTAGGGCTAGCTAAAGTTCACTCTTCAAATTTTCCCTTAAAACTACCTTCCTCAAAGTGTACTACTGTTCTATTTAGTGTATCCTCCAACTATAAATTATCTCTACTTGACTCCCAAGTAGACTATTCTCTATCCGTATAGCTAAGCACTTGCTCCTACAGTACTTATCACCTCGGTACAGCACTCTTGTTATAGAAAGTACCCCAAAAAAAGCAAGCCCCATTTCTCGGTCACCCACATCCCCAAAACCTTTTTTTAAGTTTTTCTGTCTATTCCTTCTAGTATGTCGAGGGATCGGTTGCTAATAACCTCTCCTGCTCAGCTGGTGAACCTGGGATTATTGAGGCAATGTTACAATTGCCTCATGTACACAGACAACCCTCTCCTCCTCCCACAAAACACAAATACATGCGAGAGATGCAACTATACGGCCAAACTGGAGGCTAAGCTCTCTCAACATAGAACTGGCAAGACCAAACAGGAGGAGAAGGTAACCACACACACTATAGACCCAGTCTCACATAATACCATCACAACCTCAAATCATACACATAAACACACAAAGACATACTCGGAGGCTCTGATCAAAAATCTACCAAAACAGCAGAGGCCACCAAAGCAGACACCCAAACAACTACCACCTCAGAACACAACACCTGCATCACATAGACCACACAGTCAGAGTGTCAAGCAGTTACAGCCCTTAAGGCCAAACACTATGCCAGACACACTAGTCATTGGTGACTCCATAGTCAGACACACTGACGTCCCGCTCACCAGACTGAGTAAGGAGAAGGTCACAGTAAGCTGCCTGTCGGGTGCTAGAATCCGCCACATAACGCATGCACTCAGGTCTCTCAACAGCAGGTACAAGTACGACTCAATCATTGTCCACGCTGGTGTAAACGACCTGAGACGCACCTCCCTGGACTACATGAAAAGAGACATAGAGGAGCTCTCTGATTATGTAGCCCAGGCAGGTATGACCCTGACCTTGAGCAGTATCCTACCTTCACCAAGAATGATGCCACAATACAGAGATAAGATGATCAGTTTTAACAATTGGCTTAAACTCTGGTGTCATTCAAAGGGGATCCAATGTCTGTCTGCCTGGGATGACATGCTGGACAAGCCACGCTGCTTCGCAAGGGACGGCTTGCACCTGTCACCCTGGGATTCCGGATTTTGGCAAAGGCTCTTGCCACCCCATAGTGCCTTTTTAGGCAAGGCTCAAATTCTAAACCTACCACCCTAGAACAAAACAAAGAAAAAAACTAAGGGTAATGCTGCTCAATGCCAGAAGTCTCAACCTCAAGATGCACGCACTCGAGGCCCTTCTCAGTATGGAGAACATCGATGTCTGTGCTGTGACAGAAACCTGGTTCAAGGCTCCTGAGAGCACCCCAGCACTATCAGGTTTTACCTCATATCATGCGTTCCGGCCACAAAACCCGGACAATACCAAGAAAGGAGGAGGGGTATCCATATTCATCAAGGACACCCACACCTCAAGATTGGTGGCATCGCACGATGCATCGGAAACCATCCAGGTGCAATTAACCATAGGCAAGACTGCTATACAAATTGTAGCATGTTACAGGCCACCCTCGCAAACTCAGGAACCTCACATGGCCTTCCTGAAAACACTAGAGGGGATAAATGTATCTCCGAACACCATCATACTAGGTGACTTCAACTACCCTAATATAGACTGGGAACACTACTCAAGCCCAAACACTCTAGCCCAAAAGTTCCTGGAATTCATAAACTCAAATGCCATGGAGCAACTAGTCACCATCCCCACAAGAGGAGCGAACATACTTGATCTCATCATCACAAACATGGGAGCACAATGTTCAACGCCAGAAGTATACCCCTCACTGGTGAGATCTGATCACAAACTAATCTCGCTGGAGGTCCTCATCCCGCCCCACCGAAATGAAAAGACCACAGTAAAGAACTTCTCGAAGCCGACTTCACACTTCTAAAGACTAGTGTGGTCTCCTTTAAGGCCCTGAGCCGGCGGTTAACATTACTCAAACCGCTGAATCACTTGCAAATGCCTTCTACCAGCACCTGCAGGGCTGCATGGATCAGGCAATCCCAAGCAAAACAAAGACTCTTTGTACCAAAGGCAAGCGTCCAGTCTGGTGGACCCCAGCCATAAACAAACTCTACAATAAAAGGAGAAAGCTACTACAAGATAGAGCAAAATCCTTAAAAGGTAAGACACGCTGATCACTATAAGTAAAAAGATAAGAGCTCTCATAAAATCATCCAAAGCTAATTTTGAGAAAAAATAGCTAAGGACTCTAAAGACAACCATAAAGCATTCTTTAGCTATGTCAGAAACCTAGGAGGAAACTCCCAGATATGCTCAGAATTAGTTCAAAATGATGTGAAGATTACTGATCCTACAGACATTGCCAACATACTGGCTGACAGGTTCAGTGCAAACTTCTCCCACCCTCCCGCCTAAAGAAGAGATATCTATACCAAATGATTGTAGCCCCCCAAACATCTCCAATGCTCAGGTGAGAACTGCTCTCTCCAAGGCAAAGAACACAGCATCCATGGGACCTGATGGTGTCCCCGGCTGTGTGCTCCATGAACTCAATGAGGAATTAAACCCACAGTTAGGACAGCTGTTTAATCTTAGTCTCACCTCTGGATACATTCCAGGAGTGGCGCAGCGACTGTGGTCCCACTCCACAAAGGCGGTGCCTCCACCCACCCTGGAAATTACCATCCCATTAGCTTGACAAGCCTGATCTGCAAAGCCATGGAAAGGATCATAATGGATCTCATAAATAAAGACATAGGAATTTGCAGACTTTGGATCCAACCCAGTTTGGCTTTGTCAAAGGCAGATCATGCCTTTTAAACTTGGTTGACTTTTTGAAACAGTCACCAAGGCCATTGACGAGGAAAGGCAGTCCATACAGCCTACCTAGACCTGGCGAAGGCTTTCGATACAATACCCCACTCAGGTATCATTGAAAAACTCATCAACTTAAATGTAAACCCATACATTATAAGATGGGTTGCAAACTGGCTGAGTGACAGAACCCACAGGGTCAGAGTTGCTGGCGCCATGTCAGACTCTAAGCCTGTCACAAGTGGTGTCCCACAGGGCTCAGTCCTGGGCCCACTCTTGTTTGGCATCTACTTTTCTGAAGTACAAGCAAACACAGGAGGGTTATGGCTGACAAAGTTCGCAGATGACTGCAAACTGGGCGCCGTAGTTGAGAACACATCTGACACAGATATCCTTCAGAAGGGTCTCACAGAAACGGATAACTGGTGCCAGAGCCATGGCCTCAAGTTAAATGCCAAGAAATGCATAGTCATACCCTTCGGGAAAAATAAGGTTACCTAGCTACCATATAGGTGGCAATCCCCTGAACACAGAAGAAGTTATTAGGGACCTGGGAACCCAGGTTGACAGTAGCCTTTCATTCGACACTCATATTGCTAAAGTAGTTAGGAAGACCTTCTACATTGCCCACCTTATCATGAAGGGATTCACATCTAGATCAAGAGAAGTCATAGTCTCCCTATACTCATCACTCATCAGACCAATGATCGAGTACAATGCCCCATTCGGAATGTAGCTGACCCGACACTTGCAGCAGCTGGAGAGGCCACAAAAGTTCCTCACCAAAAGGATAAAGGGTCTCAAAAATCTGTCTTATGCTGCACGACTGAAAGAACTCCAGTTATATTCAGTTGCGTACCGCTTACTCAGAGGTGACCTATGCCTGACATACAAGGCCATGTCAAACCCAGATTTGATGAATATGCTTCATCTCAAAAAATCTAGATCCCTCAGAGCCACAAGGGCGGGTGACTTAAACCTCGACACGGTTATTAATAGGACGTGCTGGAGGGATAGATTCATCACCCAGACTCCCTATGCTGTGGAACAAAATCCCGGTTTATGTGAGGCAGAGCACCTCGCTGGCCTTGTTCAAGAGGAATCTTGACCAATGGATGGGAGATTGCAGATACACCCCAGGGGTTACCCCAGTGTCACTGCTCGACAGAGGCACAGCTAAATAATGGGCATAGTTTCTCCAAACTAAGGGGTGGCGTAAGCCACAAAACTATGGCTAGGCTTATAAATGCCCTCGGGCAGATAGCCTAGTATGAACCTATGAACCTATGAACCTATACATATTTACTCACTTGTCTTATGAGAAGTTGTTTTAACTTTTACACAAATGTAAAATATATATTAATTTCAAAGGCATATCTCCTGTACATAATGCATTAAAATGTATGACAGTGCATTTACTGTATTCTGTTCTATTATTATTTTACCTTAAAAATATCATACATACATCCTTTAAATGTTACCTTATTATAAATCATGTCTACTGTATGATTATGTGTAACAATGCTTTTCTGTATTTTTCATTTTAATTTTATCATTATTATCTTCAATATGTTATGTAACTATCATTTCACTGTTTTGAAGCTTTTATCCTTGGGCCTCCACTGAAAATGGGCACTATACAGTTGGAATTTCCTGGTGAAGAAATGTTAATAAATAAACATTCATCTCTCAAGGTAGCTTTAAACAGCACACTAAAGTAAAAATAAATAAATAAATATGAATAAACAAACAAAAGGTTCCCAGACAGCTGTAGATATCTGAGGTGCATCTGACATGGGGTTGGGGGGTTGGGGTAGGCAGAGAGCAACATACTGAAAACAGCAAAAAAAATGCATCTTTCAAAATAATGTGTCAAAAATAAACGTATGTTTCTCCAGCTGGCAGTAGTTCTCAGCATGTCTTCCATAAAATAATATTATTGTCATTCTAATGTTACAGAGTTGTTTCATAATAATGTCTTAGTTGTACAGAAAAACATATAATTAGACATAGAAAGATAGTAATTAACAGTTTTAAAGAAACTATTTTTGACAGTTTTGAAACAAGCCATGATAAGGCCAGACCAAATGACATTTTGCTGAAGTTAATCAGACAATTAAAGATGGATTAGTTCTTTTCCCAAACACTGGCTACTGGGCTAAGTAAAGTGCTCTGTAATTATTGACATAACTGGCAATTCCTCTTTGGTAAATGGGAACAATAATGCAGCCTTCCAAAATATTAAGAAATGTCTCTACTAGTATGCTTTATCTAATGAAGCTGTACTTCAGATGTTATTAGGAGAAGCCCACCTTCTTTTTTGCCTATTCAATGACTGTGTATTGATCACTGTAGATTCAAAGTACTGAAGTTTGTAGTAGTTTTGCTGCTATGTAACTCAAGTATATGTTTACCTTTCTACAAAAGATAAATTACTGTAGCTAAAACTTGTGAGCACAACAGTGGAGTAGAGTGTTGCGTACTTATGATGTCAGTGTGCTGGGTAAAAATTTAGAAAAAAAAACCTCTATTAAGAATTAATGCCCCCCCCACCCACTCACCCACCCACCCACCAGGAAAGGTGACCTTATCAAGAGATTGCAACAGTTAAAAGAACATGCAGTATTAAAACCTGCTATGGATGACATGGCACATGTGATACTGTTTTAGATGGTCCACACATTTATTTAAAACATTAAACTGTTAAAATAAAGTACAACTGTGAAAATAAACTTAGCTTGACAGGAGATGTTTGAATGATCACTGCTGCAGTAGCCTTAACTGTACATGTTAGGCAGATAGATTCCAAAGCTTAAAGGGCACCTTCCACATGCACAAACTAATATTCAGCTCGAGCTGAGCTGAAGAAAAATAGTTGTCTGGGTACCAAGACCTTCAGAGCTTTCTTGTCAACTAAGAGAGGGAGGCTAAGTCCCTGAAAATATATATATATATATATATATATATATATATATATATATAAATATATAAACAAATGATATCTAGCACAATAGAAGATGAAAAATGTTGAATTTCACCACTTTTATTGATAATCGACACCAATAACAAACAAGCTGAGTGGTTTCACTGCTAATGCGTCCACTTGAGTATGAAATAAATATATATATATATATATATATATATATATATATATATATATATATATGGGTCTAGGACTATTGAACAAAAGTTCAATAGGCGAATCAAATACATAACACACTTTAATGAAAGCGCTTTCACCGAAAAAGCACTTTCATTAAAGTCCGTCAAAAAATAAAAAACACTAAATCTTTTATGCAGGGGACAAGCCCCTGCACCCCCATTGGGGCTGTGCCCCACACACCTACTTTTATATTCTCACTCCGGTCGCACTACAGTGGGGAAAAGGGAATTCTCCCTTAACCGCACCGTAGTGCGACCGGCACAACCAGCATACATAACTGAAAGTGCTGCTTCGGTGAACAGCACTTTCGATTATGTATGTTCGGTGATTTCTGCTTCGGCAGAAAGTGCTGTTGAGGATCTGTACAGATTATTTATATATATATATATATATATATATATATATATATATATATATATATATATATAAATATATAAACAAATGATATCTAGCACAATAGAAGATGAAAAATGTTGAATTTCACCACTTTTATTGATAATCGACACCAATAACAAACAAGCTGAGTGGTTTCACTGCTAATGCGTCCACTTGAGTATGAAATAAATATATATATATATATATATATATATATATATATATATATATATATATATATATATATATGGGTCTAGGACTATTGAACAAAAGTTCAATAGGCCGAATCCAAAATACCGCAACACACTTTAATGAAAGCGCTTTCACCGAAAAAGCACTTTCATTAAAGTCCGTCCAAAAAAAAATAAAAAAAACACTAAATCTTTTATGCAGGGGGACAAGCCCCCCTGCACCCCCCCTTTGGGGGCTGTGCCCCCACACACCCCTACTTTTATATTCTCACTCCGAGGTCGCACTACAGTGGGGAAAAGGGAATTCTCCCTTAACCGCACCGTAGTGCGACCGGCACAACCAGCATACATAACTGAAAGTGCTGCTTCGGTGAACAGCACTTTCGATTATGTATGTTCGGTGATTTCTGCTTCGGCAGAAAGTGCTGTTGAGGATCTGTACAGATTATTTATATATATATATATATATATATATAAATAAATTAATTAATTTTTTAAGTATTATTTGTATTGGTCGGTTTTAACCACATGACTAAAGGATGTTCCTTTAAATTGCGTGCTTTATGTGATTACTGCAGTTCTGATGAAGTCTTGATGTAAGACGAAAGTGCTTGACTGCTGTTTTTTGCTCAATAACACTCCGGTGGTTGCTACCAGCTGTGTGGGTTATACTGGACTTGTGTGCTTCCTGGACCTCCATCAGTTTTTCTTGTTTGGTTCCTGGTTTCTTTTGTTGGATTCCTCTGTAGACTCCTGAGTTTTTTGGGTTAGCCATACTCCTAGGTATCTCATTTTATAATGTTTCCACAAAGTAGAGAATCTTTGTATCATTTGAAATGTAGGAGCATAATTTACACAAATAACTTTTATTTTGTCTTTGTTCATTTTATAACTGCTATGTTTCAGAATTGCCTCGTCAAACAAAGCAGTAAAATTACCTTCTATTTGTGAGAAACATTATTGCATCATCTCTGAACTGGCTAACTTAAATTGGTCCCCATCTCATGACCATTCTTTTATAGAAGACTGTCTAATTTTAATTTCCAAGGGGTCTAAATATAATGCGTACAAAAGAGGAGGCAGCGGGCAACCCTGTTTAGTACCTCTTTGTATATTAAATTTTGCTGTTACTCTACCATTAGTCTTAATGCCTACATGGGACCCCTGGTACTCATTTTCTAAAAGTTGGATAAATTCTGGAGTGGATCCCATCTTCCATAAAATATGCTACAGGTAATACCAGCACACCTGAGTGAAAACTTTTTCTGTATCTAGATTCAACAATACTATTGGGTTCCTGCCGTCTCCACATGAGTATGTATTATGTTCACTGGCAGAATGTTATCAAATGCCCATCTCCCTTTTATAAATCCACTCTGGTCCCATTCAATAATCTGTAGAAGGATTTGGCCTAATATATAGGCTAAAATTGCTACAATAGTTTTATAATCATGGTTTAAGACTGCTGTGGATCTATAGGATCCCGGTCGAGCAGGGTCCTTTCCCTTCTTATGTAGTACCGAGATCACTGCCTCTTTCCATGAATTAGGAGTTTGTCTCAAGAGTAGAATTTCATTAAAGCGTGTACAGCAGTGCTTACTTAGGTCAGCATCAGTTCCTCTCCATACTTCTATTGGGAGGAAGTCAACCCTGGGATTTCCCACTGCACTGACCATAAAACTGCGCATGCATGTCCTGCTCAGTAAGGGATCTCAAAAAATTGTCACTCTTTATTAGATCAACTTGCAGTATTTCCAATTCACTTAAAAAGTCTTCCAGCCTCATGTCTAAATCTGGCTCCCTCTATTGCTCCTTGTAGTATTTCTGAAACACTAATCCTATTTATAGCATCTAAGTCACTATTTCTACTATAGTAGGATCCCTAATCTTCATTATCTGCCTTTTTGATTTCTACTTTTTAAACTTAGAGGCTAGCAATTTCACCAGTCTCAGAGAGTTTGCCAGATGCCTCGTTTGAGTGGTTCCTGAGGCTTTCTCTCTTTCATCTGTTAGATGGTCCTCCCATTCCTTTAGCAAACCTCTCAATTCGTGTTCCTCATGTGAGGTGATAAAGCTTTGGCCCTGTTGTAATTCCTTTATTCTACCAAACTTACATCTTCTAAAGAACTGTTTTCCTTCACATTCTTTGTCCTCTTGATGTATTGAGTCCAAGGATTTGCATGCCTCAATGTTTACTGTAAGCTCAGGTCTTGTCTGGACAGGAGAATCATTTACTACTACTTCTCCAGTGGCTCTCTAATTTAACATACTTGTGAATGTCTAGTAAGCACTCCATTAATGCATGATCAGATAAGAGTTTTTGGTGTGTGAGGACCTGCTTTACCAGATATCCGTGCTCTTTTGACATGAAAATTATATCTGGTTTAGACCATTTCCTATAATTTTCCAGAGTAAAAAGGAAAATTATTTTGCTTATACTAGTTTACTTCTCTGCATCCATATGCTTTACTAATTTTTAAGAAGAATTTCCACTCAGTTATGAGTTGTGTTCCTCTAGGTCCTCCAGAGACTTCCCCAACCCGATTATTAGGGTTCTTTTTTCCTTAATAGAATTCAACTATCTGCTCAATTATTTGTCTAATATTACTTTTACTCTCTTTAAGAGGGCAGTAAAACCTACCCAATGTAAAGTGTCTGTTCCCCATGTTGGCATGCAGCAGGACATACCTACCATATTTATCAAATTTTTGCTCAGCTATTTCCATTCTATGTTTCTTAATTATAATAACTCCTTCCTCCCTTTCCTACTTTCAATAGCAGGAACATAGTAGCCAGTGCCTAAGCATGCCATTGACAATCTTTCAATCTCATCCTATTTGAGATGTTTCAAGATTATGTCTAACTGGACCGCCTGAGTATATTTCATTATTTTTGCCTTTTTTTCCCCTCCGTCAGACCACTGACATTCTCTGTTGCTATTCTGAGCACTAGGGTATATTTGCTGTATTAAGCGCTTTCACCAAAGCATACAAATGGCTTCATCAGAGTCACTACAAACAAATCAGACCAACCTTTTATAATCTAACAAATAACTGATTAATTAATTAATTAATTCAGTCATTCAACTGAGTTGATAATCAGCATATACCTATCAAAAACATTGCTAAATTACTATTAAAAGTGAAGACATAGAACTTTATTATATACCAACAATAAACCATAAAACATAAAACTTGAGTGCAATATAAAATGTATAATGTAATATCAGCACCCATTAGTCCCTTTAATAAGACTTCAAACAACTGAAGCTCTTTGTTTTAAAATGGGTGCTATAGAAATAACATCATTTAATTCAGGTTTGTAACCAGCGTTCAATCTGAGCTGCCATTTAGCTTCCCTTACATCAAGTTCCAATTTGTCATTCTCACCTCTGACACTGTTATGGACTCTATCAATAACAAAAAATACAAATCTTTTAAAATTGAGACATTCCAAAGTGTGTAAGAATAGTGCAGCATGTATGTTTTTATTTTTGATGTCCCTTAGATGCTCTGTAATACGATCACGTAGCCTCCTAATAGTTTTTTGCCAAAGCCATTTGTATGCTTTGGCGAATGCGCTTAGTCTTGCTGGTTCTTAATAAACTGTGTGGAGACGTTCTACTATCTTGGTGGCTCTTTTTTATTTTTTTCTAAGTGTTTTAGCCTTTCTGGCTCTTTTTCTGTTTTACTTTCATAGTTTTACCGAGCCCCACGGTGGTTGTACGGATATCTACAGGATATCTACACTTGGGTGGAGTAATGGAAATGCTATTAATTCAGTTGAACCAGTCCATTCAAAGATTGACAGCAGTGGTGATGGAAGGAAGAGTGACAGAGAGG
Source organism: Protopterus annectens (assembly GCF_019279795.1). Classification (NCBI taxonomy): domain Eukaryota; kingdom Metazoa; phylum Chordata; order Ceratodontiformes; family Protopteridae; genus Protopterus; species Protopterus annectens. The sequence goes on from NC_056739.1 coordinate 111,643,800, forward strand.
GCAGCCAATTAATTTGATGGATTCACAAGCTGAACTCTTCACATTGCACACATCACGTACATTGGATGATAGACAGACTAACCAAACAACCAATCAGGTTGAACGGATTGCAATGCACCTCAGCGATTGGTTTGAGTCCATAGATGTGCATTTCTCTAATGGCAATGACAACCCTAACCAAGGCACGTCACTTAAAATGCAGCTCATTTCCTTCGAGAAACTGTTTAGAAAATATAGAATGCTTCAGCTGGATAATGCGTTCTTAACAAAATCTTTATCAGCAAAACAGGTTCCGAAGGGTCTAAGAATTTGGAAGCAACCCTTAGGGACTGAAGAGGGTTCTTCAGCATTTCGCGAACTGGTGGGGCTGTTCGATAGAACAGGGTTTGAACTGATGGATATAATAATAAAGAATAACCAAAGTAAGTTGGCTTTTTTACAGAATGAGATTACTTTGTTAAATTAAAGTATTGTAACTGATCTACTCTTTGAGCAATATAAAGTTAATTACAACAATGTTATTAAAGACACTGCAAATTTTGTTAAAGATAATATAAAAAGGAAACAGTGAAAACTGGATAGAGATAGGATGGACTATTTAAACAATAAGGTTTATTTGTGTAATATACAGCCTTAGCAAAGTGACAACCCTAATATTAATAGAGGCTTCCCTAAAAATGAAAATGTCCAGAACAGTTGGGTAACTGGAGAAGTAAGGGGTGATCATAATGAGGACAGTAATGAACATTCTTTTCAGGAGGGCCAACAGTTGAGGAGGTCCGAGAGACTGAAAAATCAGGGGAAGGGGACCTCGAGGGGCTGGAACAATTACACGAACAGGAACAACAATTACTTCAATTGGGGACAAAAACGGGGGTGGAGGAGAGACTTTTACTGACTGATATGAATGTTTTTGAAACTTATTTGGATGATGGAATTTTTCAGAATTTTGATAAATCTGTACCAGATGAAGTAATGGAATGTAACATATCAGAAAATGAAGGTTTTTATATATATATCATTTCAGTGATTTGTGTATAAGTGCTGGGCATTTTAGTTTGTTCAAAAAGGGAATTTCTTATGTACCTACTTACAAGATAGATATTGCCAATGTACTTATATGTTTGAAACTATATATCAGACAACTTAATTTAAGCATGTATTTTAATAATGCTATGAAAGAAACAGATAGAAACCCGGGTTTGCAATGAAGAGTATGTTTATACCCCCCAATCATCCTGCTATAACTGCCTTCGAGAAAATTTGTGAGCAAGAATTTAGGAAAATAGTGAAAGGGGCAAAGAACAAAGTTAGTAATTTAACTCAAGAAGAATTTAAAATTTTGAAGGAATTGTCCGGGAAAAAAAAATATCGTGTAATGAATCCAGACAAAGGAGGGGGAATTATAATAATGTATTACATTGATTATATTTCAGAAATGTATGAAATATTGAATGAGTCCTCAACTTATTGTAGGAGCTCAAGGGTGAGGTAAACAGAGCATACACAAAAACAGACAGTTTTCTTTGGGATGCTTTGTTTCAAAATAGTATAGATGTTTGTGATTTAAAGTTCTTAACTGTGGAGAGACCAACTATTCCTGTTATGTTTGAGATATATAGATAGATGGGCTAGTCAAGTAGTCAAGGAGGCCCCACACATTTTAAAAGATTCATGGTACTGTTTAGAACTATTAAGACAATCAAGTACTGGCAACAGTGACTATAGCTTCTTGACTGTTGATGTGGTTAATTTGTTCTCAGTAATACCCCATAAAGACAGTTTGGAATTTTTTCATTGTCTGTGGGGTAATAAAGTAATTGTAAAATTAATACATTGTTTGAATTTATAGAGGTGGTTTTGGCAAACAACTACATTATGTCTGAAGGTGAATTTTTCCACCAGGAGACTGGAATGGATATGAGGGCCAAGTGTGCCCCTAGCTTTGCGAATTTGGTGCTTTTGGAATGGGAAAGAAGATAAGCGTTATATGTCAGATTTTTGGTTGACATTATAGTTTTATGGTGAGGGGAGGAAAACGTGGTAGTGGGTTTTATTGAATATCTTAATGGCACAGTCACCTTCTTTAAATTCACATATAAATGGCACCCAGTGGAGCTAGACTTTCTTGACATTCATCTGATTAGAGATGTAAATAGGGGAATACTTATTAGCACCATCCACAGAAAAGAGACATACTCCAATATGTTGCTGCATTACAATAGTTGTCATCCTGTACATCAGAGGAAAGGCATTGTGAAGGGACAGATGGTGAGACTATCTCACCTGATTAGTGATGATGAATTATTTAGTAAAGAGTTATATACTTTAATAGGAATGTTCAAGAATAGGGGATATCTGATGGGATTACTCCTAAAAACAAAGAAAAAAAGTTTTGGTAAAATGGAATATGACATGTAAACCAATTTTAAAAGCTGTAGTCATTAATAATATGGAGACTAAAGCGAAGTTTGACTCACATGCCCTGGTTTTACAATATAATCATGAAACGCCTGAACTAGTGGCCAGTATAAAAAGACTGTGGGAGTTACATTTTGATAATGAATTAAAAGCAAAATTAGGGACCCATCCTAGAGTTGTTTATAGTAGGAGCAGGAACATCAGAAACATTTTGGCGAGAAGTGGGAGAACATATGAGGCACATAGATCATATATGCATAAATGTGGTGCCTGTAAGGTTTGTAAAAATATTAATGATGGCACCTGTGTTGCTATAGGGCTATCTGAACGTACAGTAGGGTGCCCGGGTAGATGTAACTGCAACACTAATATGGTAGTTTATTTGGCCACTTGCTTATCCTGTCCAGGATTTTATGTTGGAAAAACTATAAGGGTACGTGATCATATTACAGAGCATCTAAGGGACATTAAAACTAAAAACATACATAATGCACTATTCTTGCACACTTTGGAATGTCCCAATTTTAAAAGATTTGTATTTTTTGTATTATGTGATTTCAGTGTCAGAGGTGGGAATGATAAATTGGAACTTGAAATAAGGGAAGCTAAATGGCAGCTCAGATTGAACACTGGTTGCAAACCTGGATTAAATGATTTTATTTCTATAGCACCCATTTTAAAACAAAGAGCTTCAGTTGTTTGAAGTCTTATTAAAGGGACTAATGGGTACTGATATTACATTATACATTTTATACTGCACTCAAGTTTTATGTTTTACTGTTTATTATTGGTATATAATAAAGTTCTATGTCTTCAGTTTTAATAGTAATTAAGCAATGTTTTTGGTAGGTATATGGTAATTATCAACTCAATTGAATGACTGAATTAATTAATTAATTAATCAATTATTTGTTAGATTATAAAAGGTTGGTCTGATTTGTTTGTAGTGACTCTGATGAAGCCATTTGTATGCTTTGGCGAAAGCTCTTAGTCTTGCCGATTATTAATAAACTGTGTGGAGACGTTCTACTGCTTTGGTGGCTCATTTTTTATTTTTTACTTTGTTCTAAGTGTTTTAGCCTTTTCGGCTCTTTTTCTGCTTTATACTTGCTGTATTATGTCTACCATTTTTTATGCATTTTAATAACCAGGGCTTTCCTTAACCACACTTAACACTGTTTCAGTCACCCATCCGCTGGTAATCTATTTTGAAACAGCCTTTCCTACCTCCATTTGCCTGTGACAATTGATAGCTACATTTACGTGGAGTTTTACTGCTCATGATGCCCCAGCTGCAGCAGGGGTGGTGCTTGCCCTCAACTGTAGAGTTAACTATCAAGTAGGATACACATTAAATCCTACAGCCCTTTGTAACATGCATTAAATGAGTTGTAGTAAACTTCACTCAAAAATGTTCCAAAACATATAAAAACATCTTTTTCCCATAGAACAGTTGTCTGTGATTTATTAGACAAATCATTCTCCAGAAACCGGTTAATCTTCCACGTTATCTTTCAGTTTTCCTCCATGTTGTTACAATGAGTCCCTCATATCCCTTGACAGTTGTTCTTCTGCCTTTCGCCTTGCTATCATTTTCTGTCTGAATACCAGGAAGGGCTTGATTGGCTAGTGTTCAGGTACCTGTTTTCTCTTATTAGTCACCTTTTCACTAGTTGGGCCCATTGTTTCCACCTCATTTAATGAGTAACTTAACACTTTACCATACTTCTCAAGTGCCATTTTGACATCAGATGGGTCCCAATATGATCTCACACCATGTGGGAAGAAAATACGCATGGTGGCTAGGTACATCATCCTAAAGTGGAGATTGTATTGTCTGCATAATTTATAGCAAAGGAAAGCTTGTTGTGCTTTAATGTGATGCCAAAGAAAAATTATTTGTCTGCGGAGACCTTTTGCCCCCCAACTAAAAGTTCTTTACTCTTCCTCCAGAAGAGAACCAGCAGTTCCTCTTTCAGTTGAGAGTTTTGTATTTTAATGATGACGAGCCTGGGGCAACTGTTTCCCACTATGTTTTCAAAAATATATCTTGTGAGCTCTATCTGTCAGGATTGAGTCATTCGACAACTCTGATCATTTACTGAATTGTTCTATAAAAAAATTGCGACCGTATCCACCCTCTGCTCCTTCAGGAATTTCATTATTCTGAGGTGTTCACACCTTTTCCTGTCCGGCAACCTTTCAACTATTTCCAGCTTTATTGCTTCATGGTCCACTTAAACTGCATGTATTTCTTCCCCTTTACATCTCAGTGTTTCTAAGTTGCCTGTATGAGTAAATAACTTTGACTCATTATCATCAAGTTTTTTGTCAGTTCTCTTAATACAGTCCAACAAAGAGTTCCTGATCCTAATTAGTTCCATGTGTAAGTTATCCATTTTTAATCCCAGATCGGAGATCTATAAGGCTGCTGGAACCTGGGCCTCAGCATTCATCTTCACTACAGGATCTTCTGAAGCAGATATGTTGTGCTGCAGCACTTTTGATTTCTTCTGTCTCTCCACCGACTTGTTCCTTATTATCTTTTATGTACTGTTAGAAAGATACCACAATGCCTTTGAAATGTATGACTCATTCACCTTTTTAACCAATAATTTTGTTGTTTCAGAAGGAGCTCACACTTTTGCTTCCTAACTGCTTTCCTCCATAACCAGTAGTCCAATGTAACTATTTTTTTGAGGATTTTTCTCTACCTGCATCATCCTCTAGGTCCCTATCCATGCCCTATGTCCATCGCTGGGCCTGCCAGTCACCTCCTTAACCCACTGAAATATCTCCAATAGGGCTGGGGCTGATGCGGAACTTGGGTGAGTTTCCTGGGTCTGGCTGTACACATACAATGGGGGGTCTATTTTTGACCTAATTTCATTGCTTCCCCCCTCCTTTTGATCCATGTAGTACATCTGAGGGGTTGGCGTGCAAAGGGGACTTGAGGCATAACACCCCATTTCTGCAACAAATTAGCCTAGTACCCACCCTATTTCCCCCTTTGGGCCATGCCTCTTAATGTAGCAACCTCAGTATCCACTAGGGATTGTTACAAGAGATGTCCACAGAACCACCCACCCACCAGGGATGGTAACACTTATCTGAGCCTCTAACTGAACCCACGTCACCTGGACTGCAGTCAGGCCTTTATCCCTCAATGCCACTGGAACAGCACTGATGTACTTATTTTTGGAGGCATGTATGTCTTTGTTTTCAGGCTTGATTTGCCCATCACATAACTTTCTGAATCTCCTTCAGCATATGTGCTTTTTGAAACTGTCTATTACACAGAAAGACAAAGTACATGGCCGATGTACTATTGGCATGATTGATTTTTAAGAAAGAAGATGCAGCTCTTACAACTTCCCTTTTCTGAAGCAAAAATAAATGACCTTGTGTGGTAGAAATGTTGACATACAGTTCATTAAAGTCTACAGATTTTACACTGTCTCTGTGACAATGTGCTTATATTGTTTTCATTATTTTTTGCCAGTCTCTGTTTTTTAAACGTGTTTCTGAGTAGTATCCTAAATTTCTACAGGAAGCAGGAAGAGTTATGCACTGTTTGGTATTCAGATTTTATGCTAATTAGATGTCCATATTTATGGCTGGATATACTTACTTTTTAAAGGACGTTTTACATATTTTCAACGTCTACAGGTTGAGTGATATGTTAGGCAGAGGTACGTTGGCTAAAGCTTTCTGTAGCTCACAAAAGAAATATGTTGCCACTGACTGATAACTGGTTGACTGCAGTAGGGATGAATGGATCATATATATGCTCTCACAGATTTGAGATAGGGCCTGTAACAGCCTCTTCTACCATGCCTAGACCTACTCTCTCAGCCAGTGAGAGGAGGAGTCAATATTACCAACAGGACGGAGAAATTAGGCAAGTACTAGACAAGTTACTGGAAGTGCCATTTGATGTAATGTAAATTTAAAAGTTATGTACTCAACATAATTAGGTATCTGTGTTGTCCATTTTCATTCTTCCTTAATCCATGGGTTTGCATTCCATCCTTGTTTCTGACTTGGCTGCATATTCCAGACTTTGGATCCAACTCTTGAGCTCCACCCTCTACCTATAATACCTTAGTCCATCCCCATTACCTCAGATTGGGTTTGTTGCCATAAGGCCCATGTAGCTAGATAGAGACAGGAATAGCTGATAGAAAAAGGAAGGGCTCAAACCCGGAGCTGTAGGTTCCAAAACAGAGTCCAACAGGTTTCTCCAGAAGACTGAAGGATAGGGGATGAATGGGATGGAAGCTGAGGAAGAATGAAAATGGACAACATAGATGCCTATTTATGCTGAGTCAGTCAAAAGTATTAATCATAATATCCTGACATGTCCAAAGGTCAGTTTTGTGTGTACTCTCCAGTCCAGCTGGTGAATATGGGAATCTTAAGGCAATGTTACAACTGCCTTATGTACACAGCCAACCCTCTCCTCCTCCCAACAAACTCAAATATATGTGAGAGATGCAACTATATAGCCAAACTGCAGGCTGAGCTCTCTCGACCCATGACTGGCACAGTCAATCAGGAGGAGAAGGAAACCACACACACCACAAATCCAGTCTCACACAGACCTACAGCAACAACAAACCAAACACATAAACACACAAAAACATACTCGGAGGCTCTAAATAAAAATCTGTCTAAGCAGCAGAGACCTCCAAAGCAGACACCCAAACAACTGCTACCCCACAACAATACCCACGTATCACATAGTCCACAAAGTCAGTATATCACACAGTCACAGCCCTTAAGGCTAAACAACACAACTAATACACTTGTAATAGGTGACTCTATTGTCAGACACACTGACGTCCCACTCATCAGGCTGAACAAGGAGAAGGTCACTGTAAGCTGTCTGTCGGGTGCCAGGATCCGCCACATAACACACGCACTCAGGTCACTCCAAAGCAAGTACAAATATGACTCCGTCATTGTCCATGCTGGTGTGAATGACCCGAGACGTACCTCCCTGGTCTACATGAAAAGAGACATAGGGGAACTCTTTGATCATGTAGCCCAGGCTGGTATGACCCTGACCTTGAGCAGCATCTTACCCTCACCAAGAATGATGCCACAGTATAAAGACAAAATGATAAGTTTTAACAATTGGCTGAAGTATTGGTGTCATTCAAAGGGGATCCCGTGTCTGTCAGCCTGGGATGACATGCTTGACAAGCCACGTTACTTCACTAGGGACGGCTTGCACCTGTCACCCCTGGGCTTTCGAATACTGGCTAAGGCTCTTGCCACCCCCATAGTGCCTTTTTTAGGCAAGGCTCAAAAGACAAACCCACCTCCATAGACAATACAAGGAAAAAGAAACTAAGGGTAATGCTGCTCAATGCCAGAAGTCTAAACCTCAAAATGCATGCACTCGAGGCTCTCCTCAGTATGGAGAACATCAATGTCTGTGCAGTAATAGAAACCTTGTTCAAGGCTCCCGAAAGCACCCCAGCACTACCAGGTTATACTTCATACCATGCTTTTCGGCCACAAAACTCGGACCGAACCACAAAAAGAGGGGGAGTATCCATATACATCAAAAATACCCACACCTCCAGGTTAGTAGCACTGCATAAAGCAACTGAAACCATCCATGTGTAACTAACAGTGGGCAAAACTGCCTTTCAGTTTGTAGCCTGCTACAGACCACCCTCCCAAACTCAGGAACCCCACTCGGCTTTCCTGAGAACACTGGAGAATATGAAGGTCTCTCCAAACACCATTATTTTGGGTGACTTCAACTACCCAAACACTGACTGGGTAAACTACTCAAGCCCACACACCCTCGCCCAATGGTTCCTAGAATTTATAAACTCAAATGCTATGGAACAACTGATCAACACCCCCACAAGAGGGGAAAAAATATTGGACCTGGTCATCACCAACATAGGGACTCTATGTTCTACACCAGAGGTATACCCCTCACTGGTAAGGTAAGCTATACAACAAAAGGAGGAAGCTACTACATGATAGAGTAAAATCCCAAAAAGGGAAGGCATCTCTGATCAGTACTAGCAAGAAGCTACGATCCCTCATAAAATCATCTAAGGCCAGCTTCGAAAGAAAAATTGCACAAGACACTAAAGACAATCACAAGGCCTTCTTTAGTTATGTCAGGAACCTGGGTGACAACTCCCAGATATGCTCTGAGTTAGTGCAAAATGACAAAAAATACACTGAACCCACAGACATTGCCAACATCCTGGCAGACAGGTTCAGTGCAAATTTCTCCCCCACATCCCCCCCAAAAGAGCAAGTCTCCATCCCAACAGAGTGTAGCCTCCCAGACGTCACAGATGAACAGGTGAGAGCTGCCCTCTCCAAAGCAAAAAACACAGCATCAATGGAACCGGACGGTGTCCCGGGCTGCGTCTTACACGAGCTACAAGAAGAACTTAACCCTCACATAAAGTCACTGTTCAAACTCAGCCTTACTACAGGATATGTACCCAAGGAATGGCGTACAGCAACAGTGGTCCCGCTCCATAAGGGAGGTGCCACAACAGACCTCAGAAACTATCGCCCTATAAGCCTGACTAGCCTGGTCTGCAAAGCTATGGAGCGTATCATCATGGAACTCATAAACAATGACATCGGGAACCTTCAGACACTGGATCCTACCCAATTCGGCTTTGTTAAGGGCAGATCTTGCCTCTTGAACTGGTCGACTTCTTTGAAACAGTTACCAGGGCCATAGATGAAGGGAAGGTAGTCCACACAGCCTACCTGGACCTCGCAAAAGCCTTCGACACAATACCCCACTCAGGCATCATAAATAAGCTCACCAGCTTAAATATCAACCCCTATGTCACAAGATAGGTTGTAAACTGGCTCATGGATAGAACCCACATGGTCAGAATTGCAAGTGCCTTGTCAGACTCTAAACCAGTCACAAGTGGCGTCCCACAGGGTTCAGTCCTGGGAACTCTCTTTTTCGGTATTTAATTCTCTGAGGTACAGGCAAACACAGGAGGACTATGGCTGACCAAGTTCGCAGATGACTGCAAACTGGGTGCCATAATAGACTCTCCGGCTGACACAAGCATCCTCCAAAAGGGTCTCACAGAGACAGATAACTGGTGCCAGAGCCATGGCCTGAAGCTAAATGCCAAAATATGTATTGTCATCCCCTTTGGAAAAAACAAAGTACCCACAGATTACCACATAGGAGGTAATCCATTAAGTACGGAGGAAGTAATTAGGGATTTGGGGACCCAAGTAGATAGTAATCTCTCCTTTGACAATCACGTTGCCAAAGTGGTTAGAAAGACCTTCTATATAGCCCACCTTATCATGAAAGGTTTCACATCTAGATCAAGAGAGGACATTGTGCCCCTCTATTCATCACTCATCAGGCCCATAATTGAATACAATGCCCCATTTGGGATGTACCTTACCCGACACCTGCAGCAACTGGAAAGACCCCAAAAGTACCTCACAAGAGGATCAAGGGATTCAAACAGATGCCCTATGCAGGCTAAAGAAACTCCAGCTCTACTCAGTTGCTTACCGCCTACTCAGAGGCAATCTGTGCCTGACATATAAAGCCATGTCCAACCCAGAATTAATGGGCATGCTCCACCTCAGGAAATCCAAATCCCTTAGAGCTACACGCTCCAGAGACTTAAACCTCAGCACAGAAATAAATAGGACATGCTGGAGGGACAGATTCATATCCCAGAGACTCCCTTCACTCTGGAACAAAATTCCAGTCCAAGTTAGGCAGAGCCCCTCACTGACCCTCTTCAAGAGAAATCTTGACGAGTGGATGGGAGATTGTAAGTTTACACCTGGGATCTCTTCTGGGTCCCTGCTAGACAGAGGCACAATAAACTAACTGTAAAAGGGCTATCTTCTGTGACCTACTATTCAAATGCAAAGTCTGCAAATCTAAAAGGGTGGTGAAAGCCAAACACACTCTGGCTAGGCTTATAAATGCCCTAGGGCAGATAGCCTAGTATCAACCTATGAACCTATGAACATAACTTTTAAATCTGATGTTGTCCTTTTCATTCTTCCTCAACCCAAGGGACAGAGTCCCCAGCTACATTGATCTAGGGAGGCCCTCATGGAAGGATATTCCGGAGTACCACCAAACCAAAGGCAGCTCTGTCTCTAGAACTAATATGCAGTTTGTAATGAGTAACAAATGTATGAGCACTGGACCATGTGGCTGCAGCACAAATATCATCAATAGATGCTCTTGACCAAAAGGCAGATGAAGCAGCCATGGATCTAGTTGAATGAGCCTTGGGAGGTTTGGATAAGGTCATGCCTTGATGAGAACAGACCCAAAAAATGCAATCTGTAATCCATTTGGCTAAAGTGACTTTAGAAATTGGACATCCCAGTCTTTTTGGTGAAAAAGAGACAAAAAATTGATCTGATTTTCTGATTTGTTTTGTCCTGTGAAGATAAAAACATAATCGTCTATGTACATCAAGGAGATAAAGAATGTACTCTCCTTTATTAGAAAAAAATTGGAAAGAAGACTGGTAAATGAATGGATTGATTAATGTTATTTTAAGAAGCCACTTTGGGTCAAAAGGAAGGGTTTGTCCGTAAGGTAACCCTATCTTTATGGCAAGTGATGTAAGGGGATTTTGAGGAAACAGTCTGGAGGTCGGATATCCTCTTTGCAGAAGTAATGGCTACTAAGAAGACTGATTTCCATTAAAGGAATTTTAAAGCAGTTTTAGATGAAGGTTCAAAGGGTTTCTGAGTTAGACCTTGTAGCACAACTGCAAGATCCCAGGGAGGTGAAGGGTCCTTTATTGGTAGTCTGAGAAGAAAAATACGCTTTAGGAATGCTTTCCATAATCTGGACGAGCCAAGGAATAATTTCTGTTTCCTGTGTGGAAATTAGAAATAGCTGCTAATTTTAGTTCAACGGTAGAGAAACTAGCTCCTTCTTTAAAAAGGATTGCTAAAAAAGTACTGCAGAAACTGGGGCAGAGAAAGGGTCAAGCTCATTATTCAATGACCAAAGGAAGACTCTTTTCTACTTGCTCTTGTAAACTTTCTTAGTAGATTTTTTTTGTGAAACCAGAATAATGGAAAGTACAAGAGAAGAAAGCCTGGGCTACCTAACCAAAACTGGAAGTGGAGAAACCATGCGGTTAGTTTGAGGGCTTGGATATTCAGATGTTGGATCCCTGATGGATGAGAGAGGAGATCCGCAGGTGGATCCTGTATCCATGCAGGATAACAAAGTTGAGACGATAGAAGGGGAACCATAGTTGTTGAGGCCAGAGGGCAATGAGGATGACTGAGCTCTTCAGCCAACTTGCTTTCTGCAGAAATTTGGGAATCAAAGAAAGAGGGTGATAAACATAAAGAAGATCTGAGAGCCAAGCGTCGACTAGAGCATCTCTTGGTGACTCCCCATGAGAGGGAATAAGAGCAAAGTACCTGCTGCACTTGTTGTTGTGGGACGACACAAAGAATTCACAGCAAGGTTGACCCCCATGACAGAAGATCCTTTCCCCCAAAGACTGATTGTGAGACCATCCGTGAGGCATCAGGATGGATCTCCTTAGTTTGTCCACTAACATGTTATTTTTCCCCAGAATGTGCAACTCAATTAGAAAGCACTTTGATAAGATCGCTCATTACTACACTCTCATGGCCTCTCTGCTGAGGGGATAAGATCAGATTCCTCCTTGTTTGTTGATGTACCAGACCACAGACATGCCTTGGACCATCGTTCCCAGGAAATGCCCAGCCCACCCCATTTGGAAAGCATCTGTGGTGACTGTGGCCATTGGAGGCGGTAAAACAAAGGGTCAGCCTAGAGGAATGTCATTCAATTGAATCCACCAGTGAATGTGTCATTTGCAAATTGGAGCTAGCTTAACTGGAAGGGATAAGGACTGACATTGACTGGACCAATGAACAGCAAGTGCCCACTGAAGAACACTCAAAGAAATGTGCCAAGGGAAATAATACAATGGCCGCTGCCATGGATCCTAGTGCTTGAAGAACTGATCTTGCTGGAGGGGATGGATAGGAAATAAGTAGAAGAACCTGATTCCTGATGGTGGATATGCGATTAGGCTGTAGTGAAGCTACATGTGTTGTTGTATCCAGAAGCCTACCAATATACTCCAGGCTTTGGACTGGTTGTTAGGTTTGATTTGGCATAATTTATTGTTATCCCCAGTGTCTGGCAAATCTGGAGCAAACAGTGCCTAGAATGTAGGAGAAGATGCTTGGAGAGGGCAGTGAGGAGCCAGTCGTCCAGATATGGAAACACTCAGAATCCTCTGAGTCTCAGATGAGCAGTCACCACTGTCATGCATTTGGTAAATGCCCTAGGGGCTATGGTCAGTCCAATGGGTAGGGCTCTGAACTGCTAGTGACTGGCTCCCTGCTGAAAGCATAAGTGTCTTTGGGAGCACCTGTCTATTTTGATGTGATAGTACACATCCTGAAGATCTATCAAGTACATCCAATCATCCTTGTGAAGAAATGGCAGGCTGGACTGTACCATGACCATTCGGAACTTGAACTTCTTCACATACTGATTCAGTTTCTTAGATGCAAAATTGGTCTGAGGTCTCCTGTTTTCTTGGGCACTAAAAAGAGGCGTGAATAAGTTCTGAACCCTATCTGGTCTGGTGGGACCTTTTGGATAGCCCTTTTTTCTAGCAGCATTTGAATTGGTTTTGCTGTGTCTTTCCTCTGATTGGGTAAAACATTAGGAAGTTCCTTTCCTTTTGTGAAAAGAAAGTTGGAAAAATGGAATGAAACAGCCTCTGGTTATGATATTTAACACCCAGGTATCATTTATGATCTTTGCCCAGGCTGCTGGGTGCAGGGATAATTGTCTCTAGATTGCGTCCAGAGATGGACAGTCAGACAGCACTTCAGGAGCACTGGAAGGGTCTGTCTGAAAAGGAATCCTGGAAATCCTGGTTTTATGGGCCTCTTCTGCCTCTAGGATGATGTCTCCCATTAGAATTTACTCCTCTGCCTCTTGAGGAATTGTCCCACACATATCTTGAAAAGGTCCTTGAGATTTTTAGAACTATATTTTCTTACCACCTTTCTGAATCCTGGAAAATGGTCCACTGAGGTGTAGAAAATTTGATTCCTATGGCAAACAGTGTCTTTCCTTTGTGTTCACTGTGGGTAAGCAGCTCTTTTACTAATGGCCCAAATAAGGATGTGCCATTGAATGAGGCATTGATGAAGGGCATCATAAAGGCTTTGCAAAGTCACATAGCTGCATCCAGGCATGTCTCCTTATGGAAATGCCTGAAATAGCTGCTTGTGAGGTGCCTTCAGCTGTATGAGAAATCAACCTCAATGAAGCATTTGACATAGACAAGAGAGTGGCCAGCTGGGAAGATGTTCTGTTGAAATCCTCTGCAGACATGGACTTTGAGAGAGTATTTGATAGCTCTTTGGTCAAATCTCTCTGAAGTCTCATGAAGTGTGCCAGGTAATTAAGATACCTCAGGGCAAAGGTCACAGAGGTAAACCCAAGACATAGATGGGCCAGAATCAAAAGCTTCCAAAAATTCCAATTCTTCCAGAGAGGTGTTTTTGGAAGATCAGTCACTTTTTTGTCTAAGGATCTCTAATATGTATCTGAAGGAGATGTCAGCTAGTGGCAATCTGGGGGACCCTTCTCCTTCATCAAAATCAGTGTCCTCCATGAGAGACTCAATTGGGGAGTCAATATGCCTCCTCATCCATGTTCTCTTCCGATGCATTTACTTCATCAGATGTTCAGGGATATCGGAAGAGAAGGGAAGTTCCTCTCCCAGAACCAATTAGAGACTTGTTGGAACTGGCTGGCCCTGTGGAGTAGGTCTGATTGAATCAGAGCTTAGAGTCAATGAGGGAAAAGGAGTAGGATCTGAAAAATAAGAAGGCTGTTCTCTGGAGAGATAAAAAGCCCTTTCCATGCTCTCAAAGGCAGACAGACTAGGAGAAGCCTCAATCAGCCGAGCTGGAGCTGAAGCTCCCAGTGAAGACAGATCCTGACCATCCTCGGATCTATGCCTCAAGGATGGAAATGGAACCAAACTATCCAGGGATGAGGCTCCAAGAGACAGAGATGGTTCTGACAACACTGGAGTCAATTCTGGGCACACAGATCCGATGCCAACACTTAACCTGCAGGACCCATTCCAATCCAAGGGAATTGGAGTGGAACCAGCTAGGGATACCATCAGAATGGAAGAAGAAGAAATCTTCTTCAGATCCAACTCCGGACCTCTAGGGGATTTCGGATACTGGAAGTCCAAAATAACTAGACAGATCAGAGAAGGAGAGAGAATAATGTGGGATGATATAAGGAGGCTCATGGATTTGATAGGGGACGGAGCCAGTATGACCCCACCATCTGGATCTGAGTTCTCAGAAATTTTTGCATCATCCTATACACATCCAATTCTGATAAACTTCTGGAGGACCTGGAGGATGTAGTGGATGGAGGTCTTGAATGTCTCTTAGGTGTTTGTAACAATGATGATGTTAGAGTAGGAGAGATATGTTTGATGATATACTCTGGTGTATGACTGATTTGTGAGGTGACATGCTTTGGATCTGTGGACCTAGGACCTGAAGAAGGTGCTGTCAGACTTGTCAATGTAATTATTGGATCCAAAGATTTCAGACTAGAAGGTTTTGGATCCAAAGGTTGGGTCTTAGGATCGAAAGGTGTCGAACCCGAGATCTTTTAGCTTTTGACTGGTGGCTCCAAAGAAGACCTGGGGGACTTCATCAGAGAACATTTTCTGTGCTCCGATGAAGTAGACTTGACAACTTTGAAGGGGGATTGAGCCCCTTAAGATGCAGAAGTAGCAGGAAGATATCCTTTTAATATTTATTACGTTAGTCAGACAAGGCCATTGGATTAAAGTATGAGCAAGTATAATAGTTTGTATCTAGGTGACTGCCTCCTAGACAATATATGCACTCCTTGTGGGCATCCGCATTCTGAATTTCATGCCCACAAGAAGTGCATTTGTTGAAACCCATCGGTTTATCTGACAAGGTAGAAGAAAAACAATACACCAATACCAATAAAAACACCTCAAAAGCCAGTGTAGGTAAAAAGGCAGTTTTTTTAAGAGAAAAAGGGAAATAGAAAGGATAATTACCAACAATGGTAATTTAAACGGATTACCCTGATTAAAGGGTAAAGAAAATACCAGCTATGGTAAGACGGAGGTACTATATAAAATATGTAGCAGCCCTAACTCCAGTGAAAAATCTAAGAGGGAGGATAGATCTAGACAATATAAGACAGAAAAACAACATTTTAAAGAAGAATAAAAGGATTAACTCACAAAAAATTTACTAAATACCAGCTCGAGAGAGGAATCTGCACCTGGGCACGATGATGGCAAATGAGATCTGAGAGATCTGAGGGAGGTGGGTAGAGGGAGGAGCTCGAGAGTTTGATCCAAAGTCTGGAGTATGCAGCTGAGTCTGATCTGAGGATCGGATCTGAACCCATGGAAGAATGAAGGACAGCATCAGATAAATTAATTTATTTTATATCTTATATAATCTTATCATATGTCACTGGTCTTAGTCATTCTTTGCTAAGTTACAGGAAGTGAGCCTGGAACATCAAGCTTTAGGGGCATTTAGAAGGCCCAGCTGTCTTAAAAAAAATGTGCCAGAGCCTCTGATACAGAAGGAAGAGGTGTAAAGAAAGGTAGTGATATTTTGATCTGCTACTTTCATCTATTTCAGCTAAAACAGTTTATTTTTATCCAGTAAGTTTAAGTTTTTTGAAGTAGAAAAACTATCTGTGCACATAAAATGCTTCTTTAAATCTGTTAGTCAGCCTTCTACATTTGTTTATTAAATTACAGAACTTTAGTCATTACAAGGGGTTGCTAAGCAGTGTCTATGTGCATTATGCCATTTTTTTCTGTAACAGCTTTCCTGCTTTCAGAGGTCAGCCACAAACTGAGTTGTGCTCTCAAGCTTCTTCTAGTAGTTTACTGGCTGTGTTTGTCCTACAGGGATATAGAATGATGGTTAAAATGGACTCCAGTGAAGTGCTTCTGTTTGCCTATCATGTAAAGGGAGATGAATCCAAAGCACAGTAAGCAGCTTATTGTGCTAAAAGGATTTAAAGGAGATTGATTTCAAACATTGGTGCTTTTTTATTAAGAAAAGATGGCTGCAGTGAAACAGTGGTCATTAAAGATAAAAGACTGTACTTGAGGAGGAGGAAGTAAGGTTTTCTGGGCTGTTTTTAAGTACCTAATCTAACAATATATACCTTACAGTAGGGGGGTGGGCTTCAGGTTCTTTTATCATCTTTGTCATTATATACTTAGTGACTACATTCCTCTATAACAGGGACAGTTGAGAAGTCTGTCTCCACCAGTTCCCATCTCAGCTCTTTTATGTTGGCAGTACAGGGATAAGGAATTAAATCCTGCAGCTTCATCTTAGATTCTGTGAATCTTACAATTTGTGAGCTGTTGGACTACAGCCAGGCCACATTGGAGTTAATTTTGTTCTGATATTACTTACACTAAAAGTTTTAAAACATTTAACCCTGTCTATTTTTGCTGAATCTGGTAAAAGGAAATCCTATTCATTTCCCTAAAGAAATAAGACAGAACATGCACCGGGAAGGATTCTTTTAGCTTTTGGGAGATGGTTGGTTATGGGAGGAAATCTTAAGTTATGTTCCACTCACAGCTTGCCCCTCATGCTCAGTACATGAGAAGTGTAACTTGTGGAAGATAACAAACAATGCATAATAAGCAGTTCAGTGGGAGTGAAGCACAGATGTTAATCACTTATGACAGCCATTTGCTTTAGTTCTAGGAAATCACAACTGAAAAATTCCTGAGCTTTCAAGGCTGAAGTGTACAGTGTTTGTAAATTCATAAATGTATTAGTCTGAGATAATAGAATTCTAGGGGGACAGATTCCTTCAGGTCAGATTCAAAGTTAGGCTTACTAACCCAGTGATCAGTACGCTTTTTAAACATAGGCAAGTGATATGTAGCTGTAATGTTTGTGAGGAACATGTTTCAAAGTCAAGAAATTAATTATGTAATGAATAATATTACACAATGCTTAACAGTGTTGTATAATTTGATCTTGAAATTGGTAAAGTCATGCCTGAACGATGTGGAATCAGTAAACAAATGAATTCCAAATAAACTTTCTAAATGCATAATACAGTTACTTCATAAAAATCTATATTTTCTATTACAGAGACTGGTAGCTATTACAGGGATCAATAATGCTCATCCTCTAACAGTAATAACTTCTTGGTGTTATCTCCTTTGTACTACTTTGTACTGATTTGATGAGGCATGCCGCAGTTAGTGAATAAGAACAGAACATAGTATTAAATTTAATAACAGGCTGAATTAAGGTTTTCATAGGTTCATAGGTTGGTACTAGGCTATAGGCCCTAGGGCCTATACAAGCCTAGCCATAACAATTCCCTAACTATTTCTTCCCACAGTATTTACTTCCCTGGACCCCTGTCTAGCAGGGCGACTGACGTCATCCCCGGGGTGAATTTCCTATCTCCCATCCAATCATCAAGGTTCCTTTTGAAAAGGGCCAAAGAGGCGCTCTGCTTGACATGTATGGGCAGTCTATTCCAGAGTCTGGGGGGAGTCTCTGGGTCAGGAACCTGTCCCTCCAGCATGTTTTGTTCATTGTGATGACAAGGTTTAGATCCCTGGAGCGTGTGTCTCTTAGGGATTGGGATTTCTTTAAGTGTAGCATGTCCAAGTCCAAGTTACATAAATAGTAACTTTCCTTGAGCTGTAAGATCTGAATAACAAACCTACCATTTTTGAGTTATTTTTAATTTTTTGTAGCAGTTAACCAAAGCTGAAGCTCCACTGAAGCATGAGGCTCAGATCTTTTTAACCTGTTAAACAGCTGTCAAGTCATGTTGGATTATGCAGACAGGTTTTAGAATATGTCAGTTGTCTCAGAAAGAAGTGAAGCCACCATGCATAACCAAATAACTTGCTATTGTATCCCATTTATCCTGGGCTTGTTTGTATTGGTACCCCTGAATACTCCAGATGGTGTTCTTATCTGTACTGGGATAGCATTACACAGACATGCTATAACCTGACTGAATCAATCAGTACCAGTGCAATATCAAATGTAAATAAATAAATAAATGTCAGCCTGAGTCTCATGCTCACAGAAAACCAAAGGAGATAGTGTTCTTTTATTACAGTTACTGTACTATTCAGAACAGAACTAAGTTCTTCAGCAAATGCTATTATACCACCAAGAAAGAACACATATGCACAATGAAGTACCCTTGGCTCCTCTTTGAATACAATACATTTAACAATCTTATTTTGTACTCCGACCGTACAAATCCAGTAAGACATCTGATTTAGTACAGCAGTCAGATTAATTTGAATAATGCAGCATAGTGTAGCAGAATGGTTAGTGCTTCTTCCTTTCAGTACCAAAATCTAGATTTCAATTCTGACCTCCAGATGCTCTCTGGTTGCATCCTCCCCTTTTCCGTTTGGACTTCCTTTAGCTGATATCTGCAAATTTATAACATTATTACACAGATGCTATACAAATTAGAGCCAACTCAGTATAGATTCAAAATTTAACTTGTAAAAAGCATTCTTAATCACAAACTAGAGAGCTGTTTCTTATATTAGGTAACTCACTATACCAACATCAAAAAGCTTCATAACTGCTTAAACAAAGCAAGGTGACTCATGCCGTAATCATAGACATGAATGTGATCATCACTGCATTGTGCTCCAAAAGCTTTTGTCATTGTGCTCATCACCAATTTCTCCACTACCCACCTTTAAATGCTCTATAAAGAATATTTTACCTGCTCCTGAACAATGGACCTGCTCCTGTTCCAATCCTGGCTAACGTTACTCATTCTACTTCACTCACCCTCTTCAACCTAAATCACATTTCACAGCCATCTCCAACCTCCAACTCCATTCCTTTTTTATGTTGTTTCCCACTACCTTACCTTATCCACGTTCTCTGCAGACCTTCCCTCTATATCTTTCTCTTTCATCCCTAATTACCTAAACTACATGAAGATACCCTACCCTGCATTTTTCCTATAATCTCCTTTTCTCTCCATCCTCACTTCTTTCTATAACCATAATATGAACACCCTCTCTCACATTAAGACATCACTCAATTTTCCCCTCACTATCTCTAATCATGTAATCGCTAATATCTCTTTAAATATTTTATTAGTATTGTCTCAGGTCTCATTTATCACATACTAATCTATGTAACAAATAATAAGACCAATGAGTCTTTCCTCACACATTTTCTCCACCTCATGTTATTCTTTTTCATTGCACTTTACTATGAAATATGTGTTCTATGTTTTCCTCATTACAACATTTTTCACTCCTATGTTTTGTCGTATGACATGATATTTTGCGATTTAAAATATCCGTAATTGATTTTTGAAAAATTGTGATTCTGGAGCTTTTCTCCACGGGCCTTTGCAAAAAATGGGCACTTTCTGGCCCCATCAGTCTTTCTTGGTAAACAACTATCAAATAAATAAATAAATAAATAAATGAACAACAGCAACCTTCCAGTACATCATTAAAGCCCTGCCCACTCTCCTCATAGCTACAACATCCCAGACCCTACACACTGTCATTACAGGTGCAGCATCACAGACCCTACACACTGTCATTATAGGTGCAGCATCACAGACCCTACACACTATCATTATAGGTGCAGCATCACAGACCCTACACACTATCATTATAGGTGCAGCATCACAGATCCTACACACTGTCATTATAGGTGCAGCATCCCAGACCCTACACACTGACACTATAGGTGCAGCATCACAGACACTACTAACTGTCATTATACGTTCAGCATCACAGACCCTACACACTGTCATTATGTGTGCACCATCACAGATGCTACACACTGTCATTATAGGTACAGCATCCCAGACTCTACACAATGTCATTATAGGTGCAGCATCCCAGACCCTACACACTGCCATTATAGATGCAGCATCCCAGACCCTACACAATGTCATTATAGGTGCAGCATCACAGACCCTACACAATGTCATTATAGGTGCAGCATCACAGACCGTACACAATGTCATTATAGGTGCAGCATCACAGACCCTACACAATGTCATTATAGGTGCAGCATCACAGACCCTACACAATGTCATTATAGGTGCAGCATCACAGACCCTACACAATGTCATTATAGGTGCAGCATCACAGACCCTACACAATGTCATTATAGGTGCAGCATCACAGACCCTACACAATGTCATTATAGGTGCAGCATCACAGACCCTACACAATGTCATTATAGGTGCAGCATCACAGACCCTACACAATGTCATTATAGGTGCAGCATCACAGACCCTACACAATGTCATTATAGGTGCAGCATCACAGACCGTACATGCTATCATTATAGGTACAGCATCACAGACCCTACACACTGTCATTATAGGTACTGTATCCCAGACCCTACACACTGTCATTACAGGTGCAGCATCACAGACCCTACACACTGTCATTATGTGTGCACCATCACAGATGCTACACAATGTCATTATAGGTGCAGCATCACAGACCCTACACACTGTCATTACAGGTGCAGCATCACAGACCCTACACACTGTCATTATAGGTACAGCATCACAGACCCTACACACTGTCATTATAGGTACTGTATCCCAGACCCTACACACTGCCATTATAGGTGCAGCATCACAGACCCTACACACTGTCATTATAGGTGCAGCATCACAGACCCTACACACTGTCATTATAGGTGCAGCATCCCAGACCCTACACACTGTCATTATAGGTGCAGCATCCCAGACCCTACACACTGACATTATAGGTGCAGCATCACAGACCCTACACAATGTCATTATAGGTGCAGCATCACAGACCGTACATGCTATCATTATAGGTGCAGCATCACAGACCCTACACACTGTCATTATAGGTACTGTATCCCAGACCCTACACACTGTCATTATAGGTGCAGCATCCCAGACCCTAACCACTGTCATTATAGGTACAGCATCACAGACCCTACACACTGTCATTATAGGTGCAGCATCACAGACCCTACACACTGCCATTATAGGTGCAGCATTGCAGACCCTATACACTGACATTGTAGATGCAGCATCACAAACCTTACATACTGTCATTACAGGAGCAGCACCACAGACTCTACACACTGTCATTATAGGTGCAGCATCACAGATCCTACCCACTGTCATTACAGGTGCAGCATCACAGACCCTACACACTGCCATTATAGATGCAGCATCACCGACCCTACACAATGTCTTTATAGGAGCAGCATCACAGACCGTAAATGCTATCATTATAGGTACAGCATCACAGACCTTACATAATGTCATTATAGGTGCAGCATCACAGACCTTACACACTGTCATTACAGGTGCAACATCCCAAACCCTGCACACTGTCATTATAGGTGCAGCATCACAGTAATTATAGGTGCAGCATCCCAAACCCTACACGCTGCCATTATAGGTGCAGCATCCCAGACCTTACACACTTTCCTCCCTTGTTGAACACATCATGTCCTTGCTGTATCATCATAGATGTTATAGAGTATTTTGTTGTACATAGACTGTCAACTTTGAAACTCAATGTATAAGGTGCAAAAGCTATTATAAATGTAGAAATATTTTAAATTCTGAATTGGAATAAATTGTCAGCTATTATGTTTGCAGGTAAAAATGCCATATTTAAGGCAGCCATTAAGGGAAAGCCTAAGCCAGAGATAACCTGGACACGGAACAAAGGAGATCTGTCAAACACTGCACGATACAAAATGGGCTACGACAGGATAATGGAGGAATTCACATTACAGGTAAGAGTGATGAAATGGCAATATCCTGTAACTGCTTAGGTCCTCTGTGTTAGAAAGCCTTTGCACTGTTAATATGTGTCAACTTCACTCTAGCTATACTGTTAGCACAGATCTATCAGATGCACATGTACTCAGATAGGTGAACACATGCACAGCTACATTTTTATAGACTTTTGCACAGACACTCATTTACAAAAGCATTTCTTTAGCTGTATGTAAATACAGACCCTTAAAACATACAGACATGAGTGTATGTATGCAGTCTATGCACACAGATATGTTGAAACATTTGTATATATCTAAACACATGTGTGTTGGTGTATATAGCTATATTGTCATACATTCATACAGAGACATATAAGCATTTGTACAGGTGTGTGTGTATATATATATATATATATATATATATATATATATGTATATATATATATATATATAAAAATTTATAGGTATACAGGCATATACAACCAAATAAGAAAAAAAACATAATAACTAATTAAAACTAAAGAAAAACAGCAAACCAAAGTCACTAACCTCCAAAACACCAAATTTATTAAGAACTTAGCTCTTTGGCACCAAAGAGTAATCTTTGAAGGCCTGGTGCCGAAGCACTAAGTTCTTAATAAATTTGGTGTTTTGGACGTCCATGACTTTGGTTTGTTGTTTTTCTTTTCTATATACAATCAAATATACTTGAACATCTATACATAGGTATATGCATGCTGTCTCATATGCATAGACACATGTATGTAGAAGCGCTTGTGCAAATATAGGCACAAAGGCATATGTATGCACACTCATACACACAAGGACACATAAACACACTTACAAAGGTGTATGTATGCAGTCACTTTTGTACAAACCCATGTATGAAAACACATACAGTAGCAGACATGCATGCATGTACATGTATATATATATATATATATATATATATATATACACACAGACACAGACTTATACACATACACACAGACACATTTAGACTGCATATAAAGACATTTACCCAGGCAGATATGCATAAGGAAATTTGCTAAAAAAAGAATGCTAATACTTCACAATATACTGACATTTAACATATGGAGTGCACTAGTTTAGTTTGGTACAAATGGCATGTAGCATAATACTTATTAAGATTCTTCTTCTTTCGGCTTTTCCCAGTTAGGGGTCACCACAGCAGATCACCTGTCCACTCATGATTGGCAGTAGAGTTTTACATTGTCAAGTTGCCAGCCAGGCGCCCAACCTTCCATGGAAGGCACACACATGCACGCACAGCTAGGGCCAGTTTAAAGTGTCCAATCTACCTACAGCATGTCTTTGGGATGTGGGAGGAAACCGGAGCACCTGGAGGAAACTCACTCGACCACAGGGAGGACATGCAGACTCTGCACAGAAGGTACCCCAGCCAAGGATCGAACCGGAGAACCTCTTGCTGTGAGGCCACAATGTTAACCGCTACACTACTGTGGCCGCCCAACATAATAGTTATTGAGATTACTGTATATTAAACAGTATAAACAAGTACCAATGCTTGCACAAAGGCATTATCAGACTCTGGAAAAGTAAAGATAATTATTCCTCAAAGACAGTAAACAACAATTTGGAAGATCTTACAAAACTCAAAACATCTTCAGAATGGGATGCTATCTAAAGAGTGTTAGGTACTATACTCCTTGTTATTGCAATAAATAATAACCAAATTCACCTGTCATAATAAAGCATTGTAGAATATCTGCAGATTTCCCATACCCACTTCTGAGCTCAGATCATCGGTGTAAATACTGTGGAATGATGTGATGTACCTGTCATGGAACCACATGAGAGATTTGCCTGGATTACACATTGATACTTTACACCTAGAGCAGCAAATAGTACATGACCATTCTGATCATTGTATTTTATGAAATCTTAGACACTATATTAAATTTAACACACTTACTAGTAAAATTAAAAATATAGTTAAATAAAATTGGTCTATTATATGCTCTTCAAATACTACAAAAGAAATTGGACAGCAACCTAATTTTGAAAGAAAGGAATTTGAGATAACAGCTTTGTTTTAAAGATTTTAATACAACTTCCTCTAGTAACATTATAACTAAGGGAATAGTTTCTTGTTATGACTTCCAGCTTTGTAGCTACATAAATAAAGATAAGGTGTTTAAACATCCTGTTACTGGGAAAACATTAAAATATTTTGCTACATGTAGATCTGTTAATGGGATTTATTTAGCAACTTGTGAAAAATGTACTTGTTTCTATATTGTAAAACAGAATGTTAAAAGAATGAATTTCAGAACATCTTTCTGATGTACAGAGAAAAGTTCTCACATAATCAAAGAGCATGATATACACAAGTTCACTTTTATAGTTATATGTGTCTGAAATAAGAATGAAAGAGGTAGTGATGTCATTTTAAAAACTGAATGCATTGAATACAAATGGATAAACTATTTCCATGCAGATAGCTTTCCAGGTTTGAATGACACTGTCAATATTAAACCTATTCTTAAGATGAGATCTTTATGTAGTTAATTAGTTAAATATTGAATAGACTGATCTACTAAGTCATTATTTGATGATTATGGCTGTGTTTTGATTGGTGTATAACCATCGCTCTTACTATATAAAATTGTTTTGTTCAGTTTTTTTGTAGGAGTACTGGAAAAGAGTGTTAGTTAAAAGGTTTGTTATTAAACATATTTTTATTACATTTTTGAGGTTTTGAAGAGTTTTATTGTTTTGTTTTTTGAATATGCATAAGGAGCTGAAATTCAGATGCTTTTCTAACAGAGGTTAAGACTACCAATAAACCAGTAAAATAAATGGGGGCTCCAGTAGCAAAGAGACAGAAATGGGTGAAAGATGTAACTTTATAGAAGCACACACTTCCTCTTTGCAAGGGTTATAGGTAGAACAACCACCCCTCTGCTTCAGGAGCTCTAGTATGTTTCCAAATAGATGTCTTCAGGTGGAGATCTTGGGGACCCTTCACCGTCATTGAAATCTGTATCTTCAGTGATGGACTCCTGAGGGGAGTCCAAGGGCCTCCTCTTACACTTCCTCTTCCTAGGGACTTCTTCTTTGGGGTAATCTGGAGAAGTACTGGAAGAAACAGTAGTGTGGAGACTTTGGTCGGGCCGTACCCGTGGAGTGGAATGACTGGGCTCAAGGTACAGAAACAGACCGGATTCAGAGGGAAGATTTGAGGGGGATGGAACTGTCCATCCTGCAGAGACAGAGAACACTTGCTCCACCACTTCAAAGCCAGAATGCTCTGCGGAGAAGGAAATTGAGGGAGCCAAGCTTCCAATCCAATGGTTCCCCCTGCCCTGAAGGCAATCTATCCGAGGCACAGGTCCCAGCTGAGCTATCCAATGCTGAAGCTCTGAGGGGTACAGATGGCTCAGACAACATCGGAGTCAACTCTAATGCCTCAAATCCAACAGGGCCACTTTGGCTCAGAGAGTCATCCAGATCCGAAACCGTCAGACCCAGTGCACTCAGAGAAAGCCTCAGAGCCGAAGATACTATGATCTTTGGATCCAGTCTAGACAGTCCATGAAGACTCAGATCCAAGGGCTCTGAAACGATAAGTCAGATTGGACAAAGAGCTGAAATCAGTGGTGTAGTGCCAACACGGGCTTCCTGACCTGAAGGGGTAGGAGCCAGAAGAACTCCCATCTGTATCTGCGTCGAGAGAAACTTCATCATCATTCTTTCCACATCAGCCTCAGTTAGACTTCTGGAAGAATGAGATTATGTCACTGATGGTGATCTATTGTGCTGGTGGGACTCCAGGAAAGGGGAAGGTACTCAAGATGGTACCAGATCTATAGAGGGGGAATAATATGTTGTTGGTAATAGCTTCAGATCTGACAGCCTGGGATCCAGTGAAGCCATTTTACTATCTGATGCTTGATGGGTAGGATCTGTTTTCAGATCTGTCTTCTAGTGTTTCTTCCTTGGTGGATCCATGGTCGGATATGACGAGGAAGTCTAGGATCCGGAAGGATCAGAAGGCTTAGTAGAAAGCTCCATGACTTTTAGTTTGGGGGAAATGGGCCTCAGATAGAAGTTCTGATAAAGAAAAGGGTAATAGCCCTTTCAAAATAAGTTTATTTCTGTCTGCTATAGCATGTGGATTAAAAGCCTTACAGATTTTACAGTCAACTTGTAGGTGTTGTGGGCCTAGGCAGTACACGCATAATGTGTGTGCATCAGAAAGTGGCAATTTGTGTCCACATTCCTGACACTTTTTGAAAACAGATGGACCATTTTCAGACATATCCTATAAAATAAATGGAAAAGAATAAGCAAGAAGGAAATATATATATATATATATATATATATATATATATATATATATAAATGTTAAGACAACCAACAGTGCAGGAATAAATAAATAGCAATAAATAGCTAAAAAAATAAAGCTATTAGCAATAGTATAACAAGTAACCAGACAGTGCATTATGGATAAGGGAGAAGCTTGAGAGTTTTCTAGTAGCCATAAGCTAAAATAACATCCAAGTCGAATTCGAGGGTCAGATTCAAACCCAACTGTTGATTAATGAATGAAAATTGACAAAATCAGATTATACTGTACACTGTACAAGCACATCCACTCGTGCATGAATCATGCCATCCCCAATAGAACCAAGACACTCTCCTCCAAAAAAAGGAAGCCAATCTTGTGGTCCCTTGCCATAAACAAACTTTACAACAAAAGGAAGAAACTGTTGCAGAAAAGAGGAAAATGCCAGGATACAAAAAACTCCCTTACCAGCCTCAGTAAGAAGCTGAGATCCCTCATAAAATCCTCCAAAGCTAGTTACGAAAATAAAATTACCAAAGATTCCAAAGACAGCTACAAGGCATTCTATAGCTATGTCAAGAATCTAAATGGCAATGTACAGATCTGCTCTGAGCCACAACAGAATGGAATTAAATATACTGATCCCAAGGATATTGCCAATTTCCTGGCAGATCGATTCAGTGCAAACTTCACCCACCTCTCACTCCCTAAAGGGCCCATCTCAATACTGAATGATTGCCAAATTCCGGTAATAACGGCCACACAGGTAAAAAACACCCTCTCCAAAGCTAAGAATACAGCATCCATGGGACCAGATGACATCCCAGGCTGTGTACTACATGAACTACAAAATGAATTAGCACCTCACCTAAGTGTCATGTGTAATCATAGCCTCACCTCAGGCTTTCTGCCCACTGAGTGGCGCACAGCTACAGTTATCCCACTCCACATGGGTATCCACCTTTTATCCCGGGTACTACCGCCCCATCAGTCTGATGAGCCTGATCTGCAAGGCCATGGAATGTATTATCATGGAACTTATAAACAAAGACATTGGCAACTTTCAAACACTGGACCCCATGCAGTTTGGGTTCATGAAGGGCCAATCCTGTCTCCTGAACCTGATTGACTTCTTTGAATCAGTCTCCAGAGCCGTGGACAAGGGTAAGGTGATCCTGACAGCCTATTTGAACCTCGCCAAGGCCTTCGACACCATCCCTCACTCTGGAATCATAGATAAACTTACTAAGCTGGGCATTAATCCCTATGTCACTCGATGGGTTGCCAACTGGCTTACTGACAGAACCCACACTGTAAAAGTAGCCGACTCCAAATCCAGCTCGACACAAGTGACAAGTGGAGTACCTCAGGGTTCAGTCCTGGGACTGCTCTTGTTTGGCATCTACTTCTCTGAAGTACAGGCCAACACTAAGGGACTCTGGCTAACAAAGTTCGCAGATGACTGCAAACTGGGAGCCATTATTGAATCCCCAAATGATGTGGATATTCTACAAAAGGGCCTTACAGAAACAGATGCTTGGTGCCAGAGTCATGGGCTCAAGCTCAATGCCAAGAAATATATAGTTATCCCCTTTGGGAAAAAACATGTACCCGTGAATTACCACATAGGTGGCAGTACACTAAACACTGAAAGTGTGATAAGAGACTTAGGGACACAGGTGGGCAGTGGTCTCACCTTCGATAACCACATCGCTACAACAGTCAGGAAATCCTTCTATGTGGCACACCTCATCACTAAGGGCTTTTCATCCAGAAAAAAGGAGGTCATTGTCCCACTGTACTCATCCCTCATTAGACCCATTATAGAATACAACACCCTGTTTGGTATGTACCTCTCAAGACATCTGCAATAACTGGAAAGGCTGCAGAAATACCTCACTAAAAGAATCACAGGCCTAAAGCAGATGCCCTATGCTGACCATCTAAAAAAACTCCACCTATACTCTGTCGCATATCATCTACTCAGAGGTGATTTCTGCTTAACATACAAGGCCATGTCAACCCCAGAGCTGTTGGACATGCTACACTTAAAGAAATCCCAATCCCTCATAGACACACACACCAGGGAACTAAACCTTGTCATCACAATGAACAAAACATGCTGGAGGGATAGGTTCCTGACCCAGAGACTCCCCAGACTCTGGAAGAGACTGCCCATACATGTCAAGCAGAGTGCCTCTTTGGCCCTCTTCAAAAGGAACCTTGATGATTGGATGGGAGATAGGAAATTCACCCCGGGGATCATGTCAGTCGCCCTGCTAGACAGGAGTACAGGGAAGTAAATACTGTGGGAAGAAATAGCCAGGGAATTGTTATGACTAGGCTTGTATAGGCCTTAGGGCCGATAGCCTAATACCAACCTATGAACCTATATATTAACTTCTCAACCTCTGAAATGGAGTTTAAGGGAAAAAGCAACTTTTGTGTGCATGGAATCTGGTACAGTATTCTTTGATGCTAATTGTTTGTCTGCTTTGTAAAACTACAATATTGTAGTGAACTATATATATATATATATATATATATATATATATATATATATATATATATAAATAGAATGCATATTTACTAATATATTTTACTGTGTTTTGTTCAGATGTTGTTAAGCCAAATTAAGTTATTATTGTTTGCCCGCTACTTAAATGCCATTAACATGTCTAGTATTTACTAATGTATATCAGTGAAACACATGAAATGGAAAGTTTAATATTTTAAGGAAAGAAAATGTATAATTGATAAGGAAAAAATAAATATAATAGATCCATGAAGGGGAAATAGTAGTAAGGGAGTTTTGAAGGATTGTTGGAAAAGGAAGATAGAAGGTGGGTAAGATGCCCACAAGGTGGTGCAGAAGTTTGACTCAGAGAATGTTGGAGTAGCACAGGATGTAGCATCTACAAGAAAATATAGATTTTCAGAAGAGACTATGGGTCAGCTAGTCAGATGAGAAGGACAGAAAGTCTAAGAAATGTAGGAAGAAGAAAGGCCAAGGAAAGGGGTGTATGAAGAAAGGTGGTTAAAGTCATGCAGGCAAGCTGAGTAGCAAAAAAACAGAAAAGTAGGGGGAAAGAAGATATGTAGAAAACAATGAAGCAAGAAAAAGAAGGAAGGAGGGGAGTCAAGGAGCAAACTACAAGGAAAAGGAGCACCCAATATAATGAAAGTAGGGGTGAAAATGAAGAAGGGGTTGCATATCCAAATGTTTCCATGGAGAAGGCATCACCAGAAGGAGAACAAGTATTAATTAATCAGAAAGAGGTGCATTCATCAGCAGGCAAGGAAGGAGGGAGGGCTAGAGCAAGCATGAGGTCAGGAGGAAGAGGAGGATGAGTGAAGAGAAACAGGGGCTAAGCAGATCCAGCCTAAGAGTGTAGGTATGCTGATGGAGGGGTAAATGTTTAGTGGGTTAATGGATGTCACTACAGTAGAAGGAATTATTAGATGATTGAAGAAAAAAGGACCAGTAAAGTGGCAGTCACTTTGGCAGGAGTGATCAAAAGGCAAAGGAGGTCAGTAGGGTTAGTAGAGGAGAACAGATAAAAGTGCATGGGGAGAAGAAGGAAAAACAGTAAAGACAATACCAAGAAAAGAACAGAGCAGACAACAGTGGACAGTACTTACAGGAGGAGTACAGAAGGGCTGTGAAAGGGATAAGGTGCAAAATGGGTGCAATAAGCAGGGGGCATTAAGGAAAACCTACGTATAAGGAGAGGGAATGTTTGTCAGATGGAGGGATAATGATGAGGCAGGAGATAAATAAGAAGAGAAGAACAAATGTTGAGAGAGGGAACAGGATTTGGTGTTGTAGTTTTTGTCACAAGGGAAACAAGAAAACAGGTTACAGAAAAATCACTTTTGGGGCTCAGAAATGATAAGATATGGGAGGAGGTAATCAAGGAGGTCACCAAAGGAGAGGAAGAGATGAATGATGGTGTATGCCATAGGCACCAGTGAGTTGTTATGGGAGAGAGTCAAGTTGGTGACAATCAGGGCCAAGGAGATGGGCGGGAGATATGCTAGAACAGTGGATAACAGGAATTATTGTGTGAATTATTACCTGTGCCAGAAGACATCAAACTGAGAACATTATAATGACTGGCTGCAGCAGGGGACAAAGGACAAGAACTAAGGACACTAGCAGGATGGAAGAAGCCTGGCAGACAGAGTAGCTCTGTATCAGATATAGGTTCTGTCTTAGACCAGAAGTGAAAGAGATGCTCAAAGATTGCTAGGAAATATATGTCTGTATGGTCATATCTTTAAGCAAAGCTGAACGGGAGAAGGGCTATCACAGAAGGAGACCAGATGCAGGTAGTCAGGCACTAGACAGATGGAGAAAATTAGCAAAGAGTACAACAAAAGGTAAACGAGTGACATGGAACACAGCTGCACAGTACTATGTTCAGATTCAAATGTACTTAGGTACTTGTTCTCCAAGCACTATAACAATTTCACAACTATACAAAATCAACTACAAACATTGTAACAGTAACCTTGAAAAATTAACTGCGAAACACAAATACAAATGTAAAGATAAATATAAACCCCACCCCACCTATCAACCATTTTTCAATAATATTCAACTTTAGTGAGGACATCCATCCCAACTCTCGATCAAGTCACAATGCTCACACCTATCAGCAGCAACATCCCAAGACAAAAACATACCCACTCTTTCATAATATGAATCTACAAAGCATTAGTAACAAACTATCTGGCCTGCATGCATGTCTGGCATTACACTCCCCTGATATAGTTGTAGCCACTGAAACCTGGTTAAAGCCAAATATTAAAGATGAGGAAATTCTCCCCTCAGCATATAATATTCTTAGAAATGACTTTGAACATAAAAAAGGTGGCACAGTGGCAATTTTATGTTCAGACAGACCCCCAGTTACCTCCATAGCCCCCCCCCCCAAAAAAAATTCCACAATTCAGCAATAGTGAACAATCTTATACCTAAAATTAAATACTCATAAAACTATTTGCATTACTGTAATTTAAAAACCTCCAGGTGATACTATATTCACCACAGATTATATTCTATCTTGGCTATCAGAAAACATATTAAAACTATCATTTTAGGTGACATAATTATAGACTGACAGCATATAACTTCTGCCATCCCTAAATTCTCCGTAAATCTGTATAACTTCTCCTAACTAATCTCAACACACAATGGATGTGACAAAATGCCAATAAGCAATCAGTCCTAGACTGGATTCTAAAAACATCCCCAAATAATGATACTTCATCTAGCTGGCTTGTTGACACTTTCAGTGACCACTTCCCTCCACTTGCTGTGAGACAACACAATGATATCCTCACAAAGCCATGATACAACCACATCCAAAACCTTACCACTTTCACCAAACACACCTTTAGTACCAGCCTAATGCTATATAATTGGAATATCTGAAAAACTCTATCTTTAGAGGATGCAGTCTCCCAACTTAATTAAAACTTTCCTAAATATACTAACAATTTAGCACCACTCTGAACAAAATACATAAAATCAAACCCAGCATGCTGGTTAACAAATGACACCAACCAGCTTATGTTGTTAAGGGGTTAAGATTTGGAAAAATGGTCATATTATAAATCTAGTCCTAACTTCCAAAGTTACAGACACCTTAGAAACCTTGCAATGTACCAAAAAAATCAGATAAAAAAATCCTGTTTTACTACTGTATAGCAAGCTAATCAAAACAATCCTATACAATTTTGGCCATTCATAAAAACACTTCTACATCCTGGACAATCAGCCATAACAGAAACCTCAATAAATAAAGACCCTGATGCTACTGCTAACAAATTCAGCAATTACTTTATAAATACAGTTCTCTCTCTAATTAATGATAGTTCCTCACCCTCATTATACCTGTCAAAGTAAATTCTCATTCACCAACATTCAGCTTCCAACCAATTCTTACTTCAGTAATTAGAACCCCCTCCATAACCTAAAGCCTACTACTCTAGCTGCGGCCTGCAGAATACATGAAGATGGCAGCAGATGTACTTGACTACTCTATCTCCATCTTGATCAACTAGTCCATTCCAGAACACCACGGCTCAGGCCAATGGACAAAATCCTACATTATACCCCTCCACAAAGGAAGGAAATCCATGGAGCTATCCAACTTCTGCCTCATTGCTATACTACCTCTTCTATCAAAAGTCCTGGAAAAATGCATATACACACAACTTCTTTAGCACATCATGAACAATAAACTTCTCTCAATAACTCAATATGACTTTTGCCCTAACGACAACACCACTATTGCTCTCCTTAACTTCACTAACACTATACACTTCCACAGAAACGCTGGTAACAGTCTCTTCTGTATTTCTAGATTTAGCTAAAGCTTCTGATGCTGTTTTTCACCACAAAATACTATCTGAACTATCCTATATAGGTTTCTCTAACTTTTCTCTCTTCTGTTTGCACAGTTATCGTATCAACAGACAACAGAGCCTAACATGGCAGAGAGTTCTCATCCTTCCAGTCTCTGTTGGTGGTCCTTCAGGTTTAATATCTGGTCTACTACAATTTACCATATTCATAAATAACCTTCATGCTGCATCTAAACATAATGCGGTATATAGGTGATTCTGAAATTCGCCTACTCTAACAAAACTCAAAGAAATCACCCAAAAATCCTTCTTCTCAACTGAATCTTTGGTTGCAAAAGCAAACCTACTCTTAAACCCAAAGAAAAGCAAGTTAATGCCTTTCACACCAAAACAACTATCTGAGAAAAAAAGACATGAGCTTACAATTTTATCTGCTAATAAAACCACAACTACAACAGTACATCATACAAAGCTACTTGGAGTTGCCATAGACGATAACCTAAAATACAACCAGCACATATAGCAAACCATCAAAAAGCCGCAACAAAAGCTTAGTACACTTTACAGGGCAAAATTAAAAGTTATGTACTCACCATAACTAGGCAACAGTGTTGTCCATTTTCATTCTTCCTCAATGAATGGGTTACAGATCCGATTCTTGGGTATGACTTGGCCGCATACTACAGACTTTGGATCCAACTCTCAAGCCTCTACCCATAATGCCTTAGTCCATCCCCAAGATCTCAGATCGACTTTGCTGCCATAAAGCCTACATTAAGTAATTAAAGAGAAAAAACGATATTAGAGTAGGGCTCAAACCCATTACTATAGGTTCCAGCAAAGAAACCATCAGGTCATTCTAGAAGATTACAGGAAGGGGGAAGGCAGGGCAAAGTTGAGGAAGAATGAAAATGGAAACACAGATGCCTAGTTATGGTGAGTGAATAACTTTGAAATCTAATGTTGTTCTTTCCATTCTTACTCAATGAATGAGACAGAGTCCCCAGCTACATAAATCTTGGGTGGTCCTCATGGAAGTATATTCCCGAGATCCGCTGAAGCAAATGCTGCTCTACTTCTTGAAATTAAGTGTAATTTGTAATGAGTAATAAAGGTATGAGCATTGGACCATGTGGCTGCTGCACAAATATTATCAATAGAAGTTCTTGACTAAAAAGCAGATGAAGTGGCCATGGATCTAGTTGAGTGGGCTTTAGGTGTTCTTGGTAGAAAAAGGCCCTGTTGGGAATAAATCCAGGAAATGCAATTAGTTATCCCTTTAGTAGACAATGTAATTTTAGAAAGTTGATAACCCAGCCAACTTGATGAAAAGGAGATGAACAGCTGGTCTGTTTTTCTAAATTATTTTCCTTTGTGTGAATACAGGCACAATTGTCTGTGCACATCCAGAAGATGTAGCCTTTATTCTCCTTTGTTTGAAAATTTTGGAAAGAAGACTGCTAAATGAATAGCGTGGTTAATGATAGATTCAGAAGCCACTTTAGGCAAAAAAAGAAGGGTTGGTTCATAAGGTAACCCTGTCTTTATGAAATATAATGTACGGAGTCTTTGATGAAAGAGCCTGGAGTTCAGAAATCCTTTTAGCAGAAGTGATAGCCACTAAAAAAGCTGTTTTCCAACATAATTACTTTAAGTCAGTTATTGTTGAATGTTCAAAGAATTTTGGAGTCAAACCTTGGAGTACCACAGATAAATCCCAGGGGGGTGATAGATCCTTTACTTGAGGGCTAAGTAGGAAGGTACCTTTTAAGAAAGCCTTACATAACTTGGAAGTTGCCAAACAATAGTTTTTGTCTCCTGCAGGAAAATTTGATGTCTGCCAACTGTACTTTGGTCACAGAAAAACTAGTACCTTGCTTGAAAAGAAAAGTTAGAAAGTATATTAGAGCAGAGACAGGTGCAGTAAAAGGGTTAGTGTTGTTTCTCAGTGCCCAAAATGAAATAATTTTCCATTTACTCTTGTAAATCCTTTCTGAGAGGATAACAGTATGACACATTCTGGGGAAGAAAGCCTGGGCTGTCTGGTTATTATTGGAACTGGAAAAACATGTGGTTAGTTTGAGAGCTGGGATATTGGGATTATTCATCCCCATAGGATGTGACATAAAGGCTAGACTCAGGTTCAGTATGCAAGCAGGATAACGAAGATGAGACCAAAGGAAGGGGAACCACACTTGGCGAGCCCAGAAAGATGCAATGAGGATGACTAAGCTCTTCAACTGATTTGCTTTTTGTAAAAATTTTAGGATTAGAGGTATTGGGGGATAAGGTAAAAAGGAGACCGGATGACTAAACGTGGACTAGAGCATCTTTCAGTGACTACCCCTGAGTGGGGATCAGGGCAAAATACCTGGTGCATTTCTTGTTGTAGGGTGATAAAAAGAGGTCACAGCAAAGGTGGCCACAATGACAGAAACATTTCTCTAACACTGATTGATTGAGGGACCACTCATGAGCCATCAGAATTGGCCTGTCGAGCTTGTCCACCAGTATGTTGAACTTCCCCAGAATGTGCATTGCTAGTAGAAAGTGATTGGAGGAGATTGCCCATAGCCATACTCTCTTAGGCAGAGGGGGTAAGAGTGGGTTCCTCCTTGCTTGTTTATGCACCAGATCACAGACACATTGTTGGTTTGAATCACAGTGGTCCCTAATGGAAGAGCATCTTGAAATGCCTGCAATGCTAAAAGGACTGCTCTCATATCCAGAATGTTGATATGCGAACTGGTTTCTTGGGGGGACCAAATGTCTTGGACTGTCTAAGTAATGCCCACCCCACCCCAATTGGGAGGCTTCTGTGTGGTCTCTGTGGCCTGAGGAAGAACTAAAGGCCAACCTCAGTAAATGTCTGACTGGATCAACCTGTGAATATGGTGTTTGCATATTTGAGTAAGTTTGACTGGAAACGATATGGATTGTCAAGAAAAGACCATTGAACAGCTGAAGTCCATTAAAGGACATGCATAAAGCAGCATGCTAAAGGGACTAGAACTATTAGTGCTGCCATGGAATGTAAAGCCTGAAGAATTTGTCTGGCAGGAGGAGCAGAATGAGATAGAATTTGGTAAACCTGAGATCTGAGTGCGCCTATACGGTGAGAAGGTAAGGAAGCAGTTTGAGTTGTGTTCAGATGTGCACCATTAAACTCTGGGATCTGTACTGGTGTCAGATTTGATTTAGCAAAATTGACAGTTATACCTAGTGACTGACAAATCTGGAGCAAATAGTGCCTATACTGCTCTAGGAGATGCATGGTTGGGGTGGTGAGGAGCCAGTTGTCTAGATATGTAAACACTTGGAATCCTTTTAGTCTCAAATGAGCTGCCGCCACTACCATACACTTGGTAAACACCGGGAGGGGGGGCTGTGGTGAGTCCAATGGGTAGGACTCTGATGAACTGGCTCCTAGACAAAAGTGTAAGTGTATCCAGGACTGCCTATCGATTTTGATGTGATGGTACACATCCTGAAGATCTATGGAGCACATCCAATCATCCTTATTTAGAAATAGCAGAATGGACTGAACCGCGACCATTTAGAACTTTGATTTCTTCACAAATTGATTTAATTTGCTTAGATCCAGGACTGGTCTCAGGTCTCCTGTCTTTTTTTACACTAAAATAAAAAGTGAGCAAGTTCTGAATCCTGTTTGGTGTGGTGGGACCTCCCAGATGACTCTTTTGTCTAGCAGCTTTTAAGTTTCTTGTGTTGCAGCTTCTCGCTGACTGGGTGAAATGTTGGGAAGATTCTTTCTTTTGTTAACTGGAATCTGGCAAAAGGGTATGAAGCAACATTTGGATATTATTTTCTTCTGTTATAGCAGCCTAGGCCTTTGAGTACAAGGACAAATGTCCTCCCAACTTCCTCCATAGGTGGGCAGTAGGCAGCACTTGAGGAGTACTGAAAGGGCCTATTTGGAAAGGAATCTTGGGGACCCTGATTTTCCGGGCATCCTCTGCCTCGAGGGTGGCATCTTCCATTCAATCCCCCTCTTCTGCCTCTGCAGGAGTTGTCTCCGTGTGAATCATGGAAAGGTCCCTAGGATTTGTGGAAATAAAAGTTATGCACTCACCATAACTAAGCATCTGTGTTGAACATTTTCATTCTTCCTCAACAACTTGGCTACTTTCTTTAGATTCTAGGATCTGAATCTTAAGCTCCTCCTTTACCCACAATGCCCTTGACCATTGTGCTACTTCAGATTGAGTCTGCTGCTATTATATAATATCATTATATGGTATCATAACTTAAACATGACAGAAAGGTCATAGTAGAAAGATCAGGAGCTGAAACAGGAACTATGGTTCCTATCAACAGTTTCTTTAGGTCTCTCCCAAATACATGGATGGGGAAGGTGGGAGAGAGGTTGAGGAAGAATGAAAATGGACAACACCGATGCATAGTTATGGTAAGTACATCAATTTTATATCTGATGTTGTCATTTTCATTCATTCCTCAAAGAATGGGACAGAGTCTCCAACTATGATAACCATGAGTGGCCCTCATGGAAGGATGTTCTGGAGATCCTCAGAACTGAATGCAGTTCTGTTTTTGGAGAAGATATCAAATTTGTAATGAGAACTAAAAGTATGCGCATTAGACCATGTGGCAGCTGCACAAATATCATCGATGGAGGCTCTTGTAGCCATTGACATAGCTAAATGAACTTTCGTTTGTCTTGGCAAGGGTAAACCTCTCAAGGAATAGACATAGGAAATAAAATATGTATCCATTTGGCTAGAGTGAGACTGGTCTTCCCATCTTACAATTAGAAAAGGAGACAAATAATTGATCAGTTTTCCTACAGTCCTGTGAAGGAAAAAGCAAAGTTGTCTATGTACATCTAAAATATGAAGGGTATATTCTCCTTTATTGTCAAACTTAGGAAAGAAAACTGATAAACTGATCACTTGGTTGATATCTGTTTCAGAGGCAACTTTTTGTAGAAAAGAAAGGTGGTTCCAAGGAGAGTGCTTGGAGTTCACATACTCATCTTGCCGAAGTTACAATGACCAGAAAGATCATTCTCCAAGACAGAAGCTTAAGGTCTACTTTAGCTGAAGGTTCAAAGGGTGGATGCACCAGTGTCTGCAATACCAAAGTCAGATCCCAAGGTGGAGTAGGGTCTGTAATTGAAGGTCTCAGTAAAAAGGTACCTTTGAGGAAGGCCTTACATAACTTAGATGAAGCCAAAGGAGAAGCACTGTCTCCAATGTGGAAGTTGGAGATGGCTGCTAGCTGAACATTTATGGTGGAGAAATTTGCCCCACTTTGAAAGATGGAGGCAATGAAACCTAAAACAGCAGGGAGTGGAGCAGTAAAATGATTCAACTCTTTCTGTTGAGCCCAAAAGGAAAACCTCTTACATTTAATCTTATAAATCTTCCTGGTCAAAGAAAGATGACAACAGTGCTTCTAGCATTGCAGACCCTTCAGATGAGATGAAAAAAAGAATTTGACGAACTGGAGAGGAAAGCCTAGAATGTCTAGCCATCACTGGAATTGGAGAAACCATGCGGGCAACTTGAGGCCTGCAATGTCTGGATGAATCATTCGTGACGGGTGTGGCAGCAGGTCTGGACTGGGCTCCATTGTCCATGGAGGACATACTAGGTGAGACCATAAGAAAGGAAACCACACTTTCTGAGGTCAGACGGGGGCAATGAGGATTACTTTGCTCCTCAACTGGAAAGCTTTCTGAAGAAACCTGGGGATTAGAGGCAGGGGAGGGTAAGCATAAAGGAGACAGGAGGGACAAATGTGGTGAATGTCCCTGAGGAAGAATTAGGACAAAGAACCTGCTGCATTTGTTGTTGAGGGGAGAGGCAAATAGATCACAGCACAATTGACCCCATCTGTGGAAGATCATATTTGCCACTGATTGATTGAGAGACCACTCGTGAGGCATCAGGATGATCCTGCTGAGCTTGTCTGCTAAGATATTGGATTTCCTCAATATGTGTGTTGCTAGAAGAAAGTGGTTGGTGGAGACTGCCCACTGCCAAACCCTCGCTGCTTCTTGGCATAGAGAATATAATCTGGTTCCCACCTGTCCAGTAATGTACCAGAATACTGACATGTTCTCTGTTTGATACACTGGAAAATATTAGGGTACAACCCAACACCCTAATAATGGGTGATTTCAACTACCCCACCATTAACTGGGAAAACTACTCATGTACCAAATCTTTTGCTCAATGTTTTCTGGAATTCATAAATTCCAATGCCTTGGATCAACTTATCCACACCCCCATCAGGGGCAGCAATATCCTAGACCTGGTCATTACCAACATGGACAACCGGTGTTCCACAACAGAGGTCAATTCCTCGTTGGTCAGATCCGACCACAAGCTTATCAGCCTAGTTATCCACATCCCGCCCCCACCCCCCATTAGGGAAACCACCGTTAAGAATTTCTCCAAAGCCAACTTCACGCTTCTTAAGTCAGAAGTGGCAAACTTCACGACACCCATGCAGACGGATAATAGAGGTACAACTGCTGAATCCTACACAAATGTACTTTATAAGCACTTACACGAGTGCATGGATCTTGCTATCCCTAACAGAACCAAGATGCTGTCCTCCAAAAAAAGGAAGCCAATCTGGTGGTCCTCTGCCATAAACAAACTCTACAACAGAAGAAAGAAACTGTTGCAAAAAAGACTAAAATCCCATGACTAAAAGAACTCCATGGTCAGCCTCAGTAAGAAGCTGAGATCCCACATAAAATCCTCCAAAGCTAGTTATGAAAACAAAATCATCAATGATTCTATAGATAACCACAAAGCTTTCTATAGCTATGTCAAGAATCTCAATGGTAACACTCAGATCTGCTCTGAGTTACAGCACAATGGCGCTACGTATACAGAACCAACTGATATTGCCAACATCCTGGCAGATAGGTTCAGTGCTAACTTTACCCCCCCTCAGCCCCTAAAGGGCCCATCTCTATACCGGACAAATGCAAAGTTCCTGTAATCACGGCTGCACAGGTAAAAACCACACTCTCCAAAGCCAAGAACACAGCATCCATACATCCCAGGCTGCGTTCTACATGAACTACAAAATGAACTGGCATCCCACCTAAGCACCATGTTCAATCATAGCCTCACCTCAGGCTTTGTGCTCACTGAATGGTGCACAGTGACGGTTATCCCACTCCACAAAGGGGGAGCCACCACGGACCCTGTGAACTACCGCTCCATTAGCCTAACGAGCCTGGTCTGCAAGGCCATGGAATGTATCATCAGGGAACTTATAAACAAAGACATTGGTAATCTCCAAACTCTGGACCCCACCCAGTTTGGGTTTGTAAAAGGCAGATCATGTCTCCTAAACTGATTGACTTCTTTGAAGCATTCACCAAAGCCGTAGACAAAGGTAAGGTGGTTCACACAACCTATCTAGATCTCGCCAAGGCTTTTGACACCATCCCCAACTCTGGAGTTATAGATAAACTCACTAAACTAGGTATAAATCCCTATGTCACAAGATGTGTTGCCAACTGGCTCACTGACAGAACCCACACTGTGAAAGTAGCAGACTCCAAATCCGACTTCAGATTACTGACAAGTGGAGTACCACAGGGTTCAGTCCTGGGTCCTCTCCTGTTTGGTATCTACTTTTCTGAAGTACAGGCTAACACAGAAGGTCTTTGGCTAACAAAGTTCGCATATGACTACAAACTAGGAACCATAATTGAAACTCCTAATGATGTGGACATCCTACAAAAGGGCCTCACTGAGAGAGATGCCTGGTGTCAAAGCCATGGCCTCAAGCTCAATGCCAAAAAGTGCATTGTCATCCCCTTTGGTAAAAACTCTGTACCCATGAGCTACCACATAGGTGGTAGTCTACTTAACACCGAAAGTGTGATAAGAGACCTTGGGACACAAGTGGACAGTAGTCTCTCCTTTTATAATCACATCATCACAGTAGTCAGGAAATCCTTCTACGTGGCACACCTCATCACAAAAGGTTTCTCATCCAGGAAAAAAGAGGTCATTGTTCCCCTCTATTCGTCACTCATTAGACCTATTATAGAGTACAACTCCCCTTTTGGTATGTACCTCACAAGCAAGGACGCCCGCGGGCAGGTGCAAGGGGGTGCACTTGCACCCCCCTGGAACAGGCGGGTGGGCGGGAGATTAATTTTCTTTTAATAACCAAAAAAAAAATTAAGGGAGTTCTTCTTTAAGAACGGTCTCGTAGCTTGCTGGTCCGGTCGCATCAAGTCTGTGCGTGCAGACGTCATGTTCCTCTTCACCCACGCTATTTGAAATTACTGTTCATGTTGTTTGGTAAGGGAATTGTGTTGAATGCTGCAGTAAGTAAGGGAATTCCTCGCCCACTCTGTTTCGCTATTGCTTTTGCTTCTCTTCACGTCAAGTCAGGTAAGGGAATTTAGTTGCATACAAGACACAACACTATGTACACATAGAGGGTATTCCGAGACATTTGCTGTGTCATGGCACAACATTAAATAGCTACTTTTGGAGCTTGAGTGGTTTAAAATGGGTGCATAAACTCGTAGGCCAAGTCTTTCCTGCAATGCATTGTTTTTATGCTAACCTTTTGTGGTGTAGTCTCTCAAGGGGTTGTGGAGGACCACAAGCTGAAACTTCAAATTGGCTTTGATTTGTGTATTTTTGCTAGAGACCCTGGGTCACTTTATTCATACCGGATCGTCAAATAACTTAGTAGTATAACCTTCAGTTTGTATTGTTTGGAGGTGATACAACTTGTGGATTTGTGAGTTTGTTATTGTTATTATGTAATGATTCAGCTGAATGAATGAACTGGTGGTTAAACTGGTCAGCAACAGTGTTTCTGAGGTCTGTAGTGGATGGGTTACTCATACTGATTTGTCCTGGATGGAAGAGATTGCTTACTGATGTCCAGAATTGCTCGGGATTATATTTATTTCTATTTTGAAAAGATATGTAGTGAGATATCTTTACCTGATCTAATGCAATGATTGGCTTGATTCCTGAGATGTCTATAATACTGCATTTTTTTCTTGGAGTTATTTTGTGACCAGGTTTTCCAAGCTTTGTTCCTATCTTTCATGACTTGTTTAGTTTCGGTGGACAGCCATGGCATAGTGTTTGAGTTAACTTTTTTAGTTCTACGTGGAGCATGAGTGCTGGAGATATTCAGAAAGGTTGTATTAAAATCTGAAGCTGCAGCATCAAGGGGCTGGTTTTTAAGTGTCTCCCAGTTAAAGTGTGTTTAGGGTATTTTTAAAGTTCTCTGGTTGGAACTTACTGAAATTTCTAACTTATTCATAATGGTGTGGTTTTTCCAGGAATGTTTATCTGGCTGACAGCAAATACAGGCGAAGAGCCACTCATAGTATCTGTAAGGGTACCAAATGCTGCAATACTACTTGTTGACAAAGTAATGATCCAGTCATATGCTGAATCTTTGATGGATATTATATTATGTCTGGTTGAGGAGATGATAAGCTGGGTGAAACCATACAGATGTATGACGTTGGTAAATTCTGATGAGCTAATAGTCGTTCAGTCAATGTTCAGATCACTTAGGATAAATGTTTCTTGTGCAATTTTATTTGAAACCCAGCAGAGAAAGTCTTTAGTGGCAGTATTGCTACCATGTAGAATGTATATACCTATAATTACTATGGATTTGTAGTTATTAAGTTTCAGTAGTAAGATAACTATTTCCAAATTATGAAATTGTGGAATATTGTGGGGTAGGACAATAATTTGTGAGAAT
Organism: Protopterus annectens; assembly: GCF_019279795.1. Classification (NCBI taxonomy): domain Eukaryota; kingdom Metazoa; phylum Chordata; order Ceratodontiformes; family Protopteridae; genus Protopterus; species Protopterus annectens. Next base: position 111,686,593 of record NC_056739.1, read on the forward strand.
TTTTATAAATTACAGCAACATCTGCTTTTTTGTTTGTTTTGTCTAGTCTATGGACATTGTAGTAAGGGGTAGAAACTGAGTACCTGTTTTTTAGCCATTAGTATTTGATTTTTTATCTTATGTTTGGTTTCAAAGCTACTGAATCCATTTGACAGCATGTTTTTTCTGAGACAATTGACTGCTAACCCAACTCAAGCAGAGGGTTTAAAGAGCTGAATGCATGCTGTAATGTATTATACAGGAGCAACGCATAAGAGGCTAGGTGAGTTATTACTGATAGAGCCAAGAAAGGTGATATGGTGTAAAGTCTCATAGGTGAGGTGATGGTGGTAAGACGTGAGGTCTGCTGATAGATTAAGGAGGTAAGTCATAAGTAAGTACTAGGCTAGCTGCTCTTTTTTGGGCCATTTTAAGCCTAGCCAAGTTCCCTTAGTGAGATTCAAACCGTGTACCTCCTGTCTGTGAGGTAAATACATTAACCATTACCTCCACTTCCAACTCTGAAGATGAAGTCCTGTGATCTGTATGGGAAACTGTTTGAAGCATGTTGTGTAGGTTGATTAGAATTAGATATGAACACTGCAATGCAGTGTTTGTGGTGGAGGCAGTGATATGAAAGTGACTGGTCAAGAAATATGCTAAAAGGTACAAGGTTGGGTGGGAGGGTACTTTGAATAGGAGGAGCAGTGGATGGTTGTTGGCGGGAGTAGCTCAGCAGTAGCACCTTCTCTTAACAGGATGAATCAGCTTGTAAGTTCTACTGAACTGATCGTTAAACTTAAGTTTCGGGCAGCGCAAGAGCGCGTGTTGCTGGCATGCTTGTGCAAGTTTATCAACTAATTATTGTATTTTGTTCTCTACATCTGATCCGTATTAGTCTAGGCCTTTCTTGGTTGGTTCGTTCAAAAAAGTTGCCATTTTGGATGGGGTTAAGGAAGACTAAACATCAACTGTTTTTGGTGTTTATGTCGGTGTTGTGAAAGTGTTATGCAACCGCTGTTACTTTAATGATCGAAGCACAAGTTTGTAGTTTCTTAAAATAAATTCTTTATCATTAAAGAGGCCACATATTGAGACTTAAGCAGTTGGAACTGTAATGCTGAAGCTAACAAATAGTTGCATAGTTGATAGCAAAGCACAAAGTTTGGTACATCTGTTCCAACATGCTTCACCAGCATTTCTCGTGATGGTACTCCCTTTTTTTGTTTTTTTCTGGCAAATCATTCAGGATTGAAATCAGAAAATAATGGCAAACATTTGAGTTTTAGATTTTATATCCTTAGAAAATGCATACTAATGCAAACCTTGTTGTCCTATCCACTTTCTAAGGAGGTAGGGGGGTGTATGTGTGTGTTGTACCTTTCAGCTCTACAGATTTTCACAGAATGTCAAGATTTTTGCCTTATATTTTTGATCTGTTCTTCATAAAAATTCTGTTTTTTTTGGACAAATCAGTGGGATGAGCTAAGGATTAAAGTTGCTAAATGACATGTATTTGAGTTTCGGACTTCATGTCCTTTAGAAAATGCATTCTAACACAAATCCTGTTATTCTAGTAACATTCTAAATGTGTCCCTAGTTTTGGGCCTTTGTCCCCAACATTATAACAGGCTTTGTCAAGCTTTGTCTAGATTTCTTGTGCGAAGAGATTTAGAGGTATGTGTGTGTGTGTGTGTGTGTGTGTGTGTGTGTGTGTGTGTGTGTGTGTGTGTGTGTGTGTGTGTGTGTGTGTGTGTGTAATGCCCTAGTTAGAGTTAGCAGATGGAATTTATTTTCAAGGAATTGCGAGCTTCAAGGGAAGAGAAGATTACTGCTGCTCATGCCAAGTCTGCTTAAAATGTGCAACTGTTTTGTTTAGCAAATGGCATCATGATTGTGGTATATAATTTTAAAGCAGTGTTAGTAGCACAGCAGGTAGCATCTTTGCATCTTGATGTAGAGGGCTGTAGGTTGTAGTCCCACAGCAAGTTGATTTTGTATTTTAAGGGGGTGGGGTGCTGCAGTCCTGAGTATGATGTTCTCTGGATGAGATGCCTAGAAACTATGAATCTGTCCAGCCCTTTTCCTATTGCAATATACCAGCTTACTATTTTTTTAATGTAACAGAGGCAATTTATTCTTTGAGGGCAGCAGGTACTGAATTTGTAGATGGAACAGTGAAATATAAAGTTGTTTTCTAGCAACAACCTCTTCATTAGTTTCAGATATCTTTAATGTGGAGTTATTCAGATGACTTTACTTCTGCAGAGATTGTGTATATTGACTGATATTGGTAGATTGTAATGGCAAATGTTTGAGTGGCCTTTTATGGTTGAAATGTTCTGAATTGAGCAGTTTGTCATTACTGGTTTGTATGTTTTGTTTCATTGCTTAGTGGAAAAATGTTCAAAACTATACATTTAAAACGCACTCTAACAAGTGGTGCTGTATTATGCAAGGGATATAATTCAATTTATATATTATAATTAATACAGTCAGTAAGGTGACTCAAAGAACGTTTGCATGGCCCTAAAAAATGCGTGCAAGGGCCTATGATTTGAAAACAGTCCAAAGGTAAACTTAACCTGCCACTGGCCAGATGCATTTCTTTGAATGTGAGTTTCAATGCTGTTTCAATGAATGTGAGTTTCATAGGTAGAGAAGTTTTAATGCTAAGTCTGTTTTCATTGTAAGACTATTGCTTTGTTTAGGTTTAGTAAATGTCTATCAGTGTTTGTGCTATAAAATTTGAAATAAAAGTTGTAAATGAAATCCAAATATCTGTAATTACTGTAGACGTAAAGCATAAAACAGCATGTACACTGAGAGATTTGAACAGTGTCTATGACAAATGGGGAGAAATATCCAAGTAATGGGACACTGGAATGGCTGCATGGGTGGGGGGGGCTGTGTGGGTGGAGGGGTTGGGGCTGTGTGGGCGGAGGGAGTGGGGCTGTGTGAGCGGGGCTCTGGGTTTGCACCCCCTGCAAAAAATCCTGCGGGCTCCCTTGCTCACAAGACATCTACAACAACTGGAAAGGCCACAGAAATACCTCACAAAGAGGATTACCGGCCTCAAACCAATGCCCTACGCAGACCGTCTCAAAAAACTCCAGCTTTACTCCATTACATATCGCTTACTCAGAGGTGATCTCTGCCTAATATACAAAGCTATGTCAAACCCATAGCTGTTGGACATGCTCCACTTAAAGAAATCCCAATCCCTCCAAGCTACACGCTCTAGGGACCTAAACCTTGTCACCACAATAAACAGAACATGCTGGAGGGATAAAGTCCTGTCTCAGAGACTTCCCATACTCTGGAGCAAACTACCTATCTATATCAAACAAAGCTCCTCATTAGCACTCTTCAAGAAAAATCTTGATGATTGGAAGGGAAATAGGAAATTCACACCGGGGATCACCTCTGTGGCTCTGCTCGACAGGGGCACAGGAAAATAATTTTCTTGGGTGGTGAAAGCCAGGGTACCTTTTTCAAAGTAAGAACTCTGTTTTGAGGCAAAAGAGCTAAACACTTGACTGTATCTAGACAAGTCTCAATAAATTACAGGACTTGAACTGGTTGTAGTTGTGATTTGGCCAGATTGATTGTAATTCCCTGAGAGTGGGATAATTACAGTAAGTAATCCCTGGCTGTTTTTAGAAGATGCCTGGTTGGTGTGGTAAGGTGTCAATTATCTGAATAAGGAAACACTCTGAATCTGAGGAATCTGAGCTGCTACCACTGCCATGCATTTCGTAAACACCCTGGGGGCTGTGGTGAGACCAAAAGACAGGGCTCTGAACTTATAATGAGTGGCTCCTAACCAGAAGTGTAGGTATCTTCGAGAGTGCATGTTCATTTTGATGTGATAATACACAGCCTGAAGATCAACAGAGCACATCCAGTCATACTTCTGCAAGAGGGGCAGAATTAACTGAACTGTGACCATCCGAAATTTGGAATTTTTTAAAAACTGATTCAAATGAATGAGATCCAAAATGGGTCTCAGGTCCCCTGTTTTCTTTGGCACTAAAAAGAACCTTGACTAGATTCTGGATCATCTTTGGTCTGGGTGGACCTCTTGGATGACTCTTTTTTCCAGCAGCTTTTGAATCTCTAGAGATGCTAAATCCCTTTGATTGGGTGGAACATTGGAGAGACATTTCTTTTGTATTTGAGGAACTTGTAAAAAGGGAATGCAATATCCTCTGGATATGATCAGTAACACCCATGAATCTTTTGTGATGGCTATCCAGGCTTTTAGGTGCAAGGACAAGCACCCCCAACTGCCTCCAGAGAGGGACAGTCAAGCAACTTTCAGGAACGATGAAAGGATCTCTCTGAGAAGGAATCTTGAAACCCTTGATTCTGTGTACCCCCTCTGCCATGTGGGCAGCATCTTCCAGTCTAGCTATTCTCCTCTTTGCCTCTGGGGGAAAAGCCTCTGCATGACTCCTGGAAAGGTTTTTGAGATTTTCGGAGCCACAACTTTTTACCACCATGTTAGTTCCTGGAAAAGGGTCTCTGCAGGGTAGAAAAGCAGATTCCTATGGCAGATAAGGTCTTTCCATCCTCCTCACTGTGGGAGAGTGTCTCTTTAACTGATGGCCCAAACAAAAAAGATCCATTAAAAGGAGCACTGATAAATAATGCCTTGAAGGGCTGTGCAAAATTGCACAACTGCATCAAGGCATGTCTTCTAATGGCTATGCCTGAATCGGCCACCCATGAGGAACCTTCAGCTGTATGTGAGATTAATCTCATGGACATGTTAGTAATGGATTGCAGGATGGCCAATCGTGAAGAAAATGACTTCTGTTCCTCAGTGGACATGGACTCAGGGGTACAGTTAGAGAGTTCTGTAACCTAGTGAAATGTGTCAGGTAATTCAACAACCATAAAGTAAGGATCGCTGACACATTCACTCACTTCCCAAACCTGTCCAACACCCTAGACTCCCTATTAGGGGGATGAACAGTGCAGTTCTGTTCAGCCAGCTTCTTTTTAGTGGCTACTGCAACAACCATGACATCTATAGGAAATCCCTTGGTCCAGAGTTGTCTGTTGGAGGAGGCACTCAAAATCTTGTCCAAGTGTTTGGGGATCACTTCCATAGAGTCCAGTTCCTTCTATGCCCTGCATGAGACAAGGTCTATAAGCATGTGCAGTAACCCAAGACGCACATGCTCCAGACCCAAAGGCTTCCAAGAATACCAATTCCTCTTGGGAAGGGATTCACACAGACAAACCAATCAGTAAAAACCAAAAGAAAAATATAGCAAGGCTAGAATTTTCACTGTGTGTGTGACCTTTTTACTCATTGTTTTAGTTTGTTAGTTTGGATATTTTGCAGACACCCTAACGATTATGGATATCAGCTGGGTACGACAACCCTGTCTTTCTAAAGGTAAGCCAAACATTCCACTTATGCTGTGTGATGATGCCATAAGAAGGGTGAAACATGCATGTCCACAGCTAGTGGGATTTGGCTTTATTAGCCTGAGTTTTTCCATTAACAGACTTGAAAAGAAATAACGTCATGGACATTCAGAATTGCCATATAGCTGAAACACTTGATGTCCTTAAGGGGTCATTTGCATATATCCCATGTTGCCTCTTATACACAAGGTTTAAGGAATTACACAGTGAAAATTCTAGCTTTGCAAGATTTTTTTTTTAGGATCTATATAGGTTAGAAGGGCAATGATTGTGCTATGGGCAGGACAGAAGCCATGTTGTGTATTAGACAGGAATTCTGCCTGCAGGAGATTGTCTAGCACTTGTTTCTGAATATGTTTTTCAAGTATTTTGGCAAGGGGAGATAAGATTGCTATTAATGTCTGTTGAACCTCCTCCTTTGTGCAGTGGGATAATGTGTGAGATGGAATGTGGGATTCCTGGATTGCCCTATTTGTAAGGACTGAGACAGGATAGGCAATGTTATTGGCTGCTATTTTTAGGTACTCACTTGTAAGGTCATCAGCTGAAGAACAGCATGGTTTAAGTTTGTGTAAGAGAAGTTTTTTATAGGATGTGGCACAGGTTTGAAGGTGAAAGTGGATGTGATGATATGTGCCTGTTGGGTAGTGTTGGGATTAGATGTTGAGGAATCCTTGGTTAGAGAAACTATACTATCTATAACATTTTTGGCTGGGATTAAAAAGATTTCTTTAGTGGATGTTCAAAATTGTTTAGGGTTGTGTTTAGCATTATTCTGAAAGTTATTGAAGTATCGCTTTTGTCTTCATTTATTTGCTTTTAAGTACAATTACGAAGCATTCTGAAGTTTTCAAGATATTGATGCATTTTATATTTTTGCCATTCTTTACATGCTTTTTCTCTGTCCTGTATTACTATTCTACTATTTTTGGAAAGTAAAATTGCACTATTTGTTTTCAGTCACTTCCTTCTAGGAGGTACAAGGCTATTTAGGATATTTAGAAAAGTTGTATTGAATTCAATTACAGCATCATCTGAGGGGAGGTTGTTTAGGAAGTTCCAGTTAATAGATGATAGTGTAGTAATGAATATTTCTGGGTTAAGTTTGTAAAGGTTAAATGTTATTTTGCAAATATGTTGTTCAACTGGATATGTGAGAAGTCTAGCCATGTAGACTGGGATATGATCACTGACAGAGTCTGACATTGTACCTGTGGTGGAGTATTTGCTAGGGTCTGATAATAGGATCCAATCTAATAGAGAATTTGATGTCTTGCTATAATGTGTGGGGCTATTAGTTAGTTGTGCGAAACAACATATGTCCATGCTAGATGTAGGGGAGTTAGAATTTACGTCCAACCAATTGACATTCATGCCATCTAGTAATATTTTTTTCTTATGCACAAGTTGTGGATATCCAATATAGGATAACTTTCAGCATACCTGCATTGTCGCCAGGAAGTATATAAAGGACAGTAATAGGTTGTAACTGTTTATTTTGAGGAAAGCAATAAGAAGCTCTGTTGAACTGAAGTTTGGTGTTGGTGTGCTGTAAGGGGAAATGTGGTAGGTATTGCGAAATATTACAGCAATACCTACCACCTTTCCTCTTTATATGGTCAATCTGGATGATATTATTGTCAGGAGGTATAACTTCGGAGTCATTCATGCTGGGTTTAAGCCAAGTTTCAGTTATAGCGAGAACAACAGGCTTTTATTGGGTAATACAGGCATGTAGTTCAGCAGTTTTATTTCTTATACTTCTAACATTTATTGCAGCAAGAATTAGATCACCAGGGTTGAGGATTGGCTGTTGCTGAGTTACAGAAGTGTGTGGGAGAGAATTATCTTTGCGCTCATCATGATAGGTGGTGCCAGGATTAGGGTATATATCTCCTCCTAGAAGGATTTTAGTATATTGAGGAATTCTGCATACTTGTTTTTGGAAAGGAGTCTTGCCCTTAATTTTGTTTTGGTTTGAGTTGAAGTGCAATTAATCAGCCTATATTTGGAATAAAGGTGAGGGGCAATATTAAATAGGTTTGGTGCAATGGATAGGTGGTTGGGACCGAGTTGGAGAGATGTTGAGAGATATTATTGAGACATGGTAGGATGAAATATGGCACAGAAGGAGGAGAAGAATAGAGGATAAGCTGAAGAGAAGCATAATTAAGTGGAGGAATCTGTATTTTATAGATGTCAGGTAGTGGTAGCAATGAGGAAGGAAACATGAAGTTACATCACAGTAGGAGATTCAGTGGTGGTGAAAGCTGGTAAAGGATAGGTAAGGAGAGAAGTATTTTCTAGAAAAGAAGAGCAGTAGGTTGTTCTGATATCCTCTCTGGAATGTAAGGAATAGAGGCATATTAAAGGTTAGCTACAGTATATGTAGTCAAAATAAGAAGAAATGTGTGTTTATTTGGGAAGAGGAAAAGATAAGTGTGGAATGCACAGATGTTATTAGTTTTTTTTAAAGAACTAAGTTTCTCTGTCAGCTTTTTCCTGCCTCTTTAGGAAGAGAAAGATATATCTTCTATTAGTAACAGAAGACTTGCTTAATCAGTAATAAAAAAAAGTCTGGCAGAAGCTCATTTAGAGAGGGTGTCCCTGTGTTTGGTCACGTTACAATACGAGTCACGCATTATTGATTTTCAATACCAAAAACTGTAACTCACAAAACACAAAAACATTTATCTTTGTAGGAGAAGCCTTCTGTATACCCATATTTCCTAACTTATATATACTAACTCCATGGTCATACTAAAGTGGATAAACAGTTAAAACACCAAAAGTGCACCATTAGCTTGCACAATCCAAGTAACTGTGGTAAAATGTGTGATGTTCAAAATTTGATCAAAAGTCACATGGAGGAAAATGTCTAAATGAAGTGGAAGTAAGCCATCAGGGAGCATTTGCCCTTTATGAACGGGAAATGGGCATCCACAGAAACAGCTCTGAGAAACACTGAATCAACACTGTGAAGAAAGACCTTGGAGAAGAAGGTGGAAGTTGTTCCTGCCAGAGGAATCCAGAGATAGACGAGAGATAACAAGAGACTGATATCAAGCAATATCAGACTTAAAGCATAAAACTTTGTTTTACCAGGAAGAACCTGTTTATTTTTAATTATAAATAATAAAATAATTATTTTTATAAAGAGTGGTGACCTCAGCTGCTTTAGTCTTCACCTGCGTGTGCATGTATGTGTTCTCAATCATCCACTGGTCAGAAAAAATTACTTTTCTCTATGAAATTTTCACAGAAACCAAGAAAAGTGAATAACCATCAGAAATGCAACTTTCAAAATGCGATGACTTTGAGCTTTAAGACTATTTCCACCTCTGGGAGCTGGGTTTTGCATTTCTGACTGAAATTAGCCTATACCAAAAGACTAAGCTGCCCATTGCTTAGGGAAAATATGACTGAAAACTACCTTCCTAAGGAGGGCTGAAAGCTAGCTAGGATTATAACCATGAAGAAACGTATAATGAAAGGTTATCTGGTGCAGTTACATTTGCATACGATATACTAAAATTAAATCAATCATTGGAGTCACATGTAGTCAAGGATGGCACAGATGTTTGCACATCTTAGAACCAGAAAAAGAAATCAACTAATAGAGTCTACTGTACATAAGGCTGGCAGAATGGCATAGTGAGAATCATTGACACTTCACAGCAAGAGGTTCTACAGTTCGTTCTTTGGCTGGGGTGCCTTCTTTGCAGAGTCTGCTCTCATGTTTTTCTCTTTGGGTGCTCTGTTTTCCTTTCTACATCCCAAAGATATGGAATAGGATGACTTGTGTCTCTAAATAGTCCATAGGTGTGTGTGTGTGTGTGTGTGTGTGTGTGTGTGTGTGTGTGTGTGTGTGTGTGTGTGTGTGTGTGTGTGATACAGAAGAAAGGCCTCACAATCTACTTCTGTTTCCTTCTTAACCATAGTGTGGAAACTGGCAGTTGTATACAGGGTAAATATATGAGTCAAATGTGATTCAGCATTATTGGATGGCTCATCTGTAGAAAAGTAAACTTTGTCACTTCTTATGCATGGAATATATAAAAATTAAAATGAAACTTTATATAACAAAATAAATTAAATGTGAAAAAATGAGATAATAACAATATGGTTTATCTAAATATGCAAGACACACAACTAAAATATGTATCCAGTAATCATAAAAACTATTCTCTTTCAAAAAAAAAAAAAAAAAAAAAAAGATTCACCATTCCTAGCACTTATTCACTGCATGCTATTGTAAACATGTCCTGTTTCTTTTTCATAGATACAAAGTGTGACTCCAGAGGATGCAGACACTTACAAGTGTTTTGCTAGGAATGAATATGGAGAAGCTGTGAGTGTTGCAGGCCTTATTGTCATAGAGGGTGAGAAAATTTTTTTTTAATTTTGTAATGACCAATTAAACTAGTGAGAACCATGATTTTGTATGATTCTTGGCAGGACAAGATAGCATAACACAAGCACTGCTGAGGCAATGAACTTTATATACTTATACTGCCATATTCAAGTTCCAGAATCTGGATGTGCATGTAGTGCTCAGAAGAAATGGGAGGGATACTGACAGGTCAAAGACCTTCCTACAAGTATGATGTAGCTAGCAAACTGTAATATAGCTGGCTTTACTAAATCAGTGCATGTTATTTGAAATATGACAGTGGACATAGCTAGAGAACAAGCACGGTCAGTGATACTTATTATTTATTAACCAGGCAACTGAACCGATCCAAATGGACCCCTTTTTAGCCACAATCTGGGTCATTCAAACACAACAGTACAATCAGTCAAGTCATTATAGACTACTATAGTGGTACAGTACAAGTGATGTGTGTGTGTGTGTGTGTGTGTGTGTGTGTGTGTGTGTGTAGGTGTGTGTACCTAGATACATATATATATATATATATATATATATATATATATATATATGGATTCGTATAACTTCACTGAAAGACCATTTCACTGAAACCCATTTCACTGAGACCAAATCACCTAAAGTTTATTTCACTGAAAGTTCATTTCACCTAAAACTCATTTCACTGACAAGTAGTACTCTAAAGCAAGTCAAAGGGATATGTCCTTTTCCCCACTATAGTGCGTTCCTGGTGTTAGTATATATAGTTAGGAGTTCGGGTGGGGGGGCATAGCCCCCCACTTAATTTTGTTTTCTATTGTCTGTTTTTGTTTTACATTATTTGGTAAAACTGAATTAGGTGGGGGGGGCTACGTCCCCAAACACCCCCAATGTGGGGGGGCTGTGCTGTGCCTCCCACACACCCCTAACTATATATATACTAATACCAGGATCGCACTACTGTGGGGAAAAGGACATATATCTTTGACTTGCCTTACAGTACTACTTGTCAGTGAAATGAATTTTAGGTGATTTGGTCTCAGTGAAATGGGTGTCAGTGAAATGGTCTTTCAGTGAAATGAGACGAATCCATATATATATATATATATATATATATATATATATATATAGATAGATAGATATATATAGATAGATATATATGTATATATGGAGAGAGACAGTGTGCATGCACATATGTGTGTGGGGAATGAGTGAAATATGGAAGAGTGGTCACAATAGTTAACAAACACTCTAAAAGCCATCTGTGTTACTCCATGCAAGCTTAGCAATCAGCATACAAAGTGTACGCCAACATCACTGTGTAGCATTGCTTAAACACACATATGTGCTATCATGTATATCAAAAAAGATAGGATATAAATACAAAGTTAACATTAAATGTTGTGGGGGGGGGGGGTTGGAACAAAATACATGCAACACACACTTTCTGCTAAAATAATGAACCCAAAGATTAAAGCAATGTAGAGGAAGAAGTGAATCCTCTGTGCTGTGGCAGCTCTGGAGAAATTTATCTGAAACTACTGTTTTCATCAGCAGTAGATCCAGTCACTTTGGTCACCTCTGCCTGAGCAAGAGTAGGTTCTGTGAAGTGACCTGAATGCCAAGAAACATGCCTCCTACAGACTACACAGTTACTTCAAAACACACAAAGTGTAATTGTCAATAACTTTCCTTTACTAATCAGATCACCACTTTATAGTGGCTATACTCTTCTTTGTGGTAAGTGTGGTAACCTGGAACCATCTGACGGTCAATAAGACTGTTACTAACAATTTAATAGGGGACAGTAGATCCTTGCACATGTTGCTAGTACTCTTCATTATTATGGGAATCGTGCTAATCAGGGGTGCATTATTATGGACTGTACACGTTGCAGCACAGTTGTGTTTTTTGGTGTCCACTCATCAATGGGTACTAAGGCATCAGAGCTTTAACTGGTATTCCTGAAGTTTCATACAAAGGAAAGGAATGATTTTTCTACTCTTGGCAACACAGAGCGGTTAGAAACATGTTCCTGTAGGTATGGACATTTTCCAAGGAGAGAATACTGATTGTCCTCTCTAAACCATATACCAATTTTAATTAATTTATTGTCTAATTACCTTTTTAATTCAGTTCAGGGCACTAGTGAAACCAAAGCCTATTATGGCAGAGGAAGTAATCCTGAATGGGGCATCATCCCATTATGAAACGTGCACACACACACACACACACACACACACACACACACACACACACACACACACACACACACACACACACACACACACACACATGCAGAGGCACTCACTGTTACACCGCATGCACATCTGTGAGCATGATGGAGAAATGCTAATTCAACAACAACAACAAATTCTGGAATGTGGGAGGAAACTGGAGCACCCAGCAATAACCCACACAGACATAAAGATCTGCATTTAACTTGGGAAAAGCACTAAACTTGTAGTGTCAGATGGGAATTTTTATGGCTGAATGCCTGTGCTCCAAAACTATTTAAATATATTGCCCTACTATGCCCTTAATTAAGACTCATTCATAAATTCCAAATATGTGTAACTCTCCCTTTTTGCACCATTTTTTAGCTCTGTTTCTCACTTACTTTTTGTCAGCACTATTTGTATTCTTTATTCCATTTCCCTCTTTACTCTTGTCTTTTTTTGCCACTGTTCCCTGTCCAGCTATCAGCTATCAGTTGGTCCCAGCTTCAGAGTTTAGAATACATTAAGAAAGGAAGTCTGGTATTGTTAGAGTAAAACTATGCGTGCCTGTAGACATCAGTTACAGCATCAAGAGAGGAAACAAAACGACTCTCTATTTTTATTCATTTGTTAACCAGGTGAACGTAGTAGGCAAAATGCCTCTTTCCAGGAGTATTCTGAGAGAAGTTCTGGTCAAGTAACTTGATTAGAAACACAAGAGGCAAACTAGGATTAAGAGAATTAAATCCAGGCCTAAAGAATGAAGACTGATAGCACTCTAAATTAATCTGTACCATATTCTTTATGTCTCAATCCATTTTGTATGTATTTCTGTAATATCACATTTATTAAAAGGCTAACCCAGCTGGAGGATTAATGGTACATACTGGGAAGAGAAGCATTTTACTGCGAAATACTTCTGTGTGGGCAGTCTGAGAGATAGCAGTAACTGTTATGTGAGAGAGGATACGTAGCTGCAATTAAGGGAAAGTTATCATTATTGGTTGGAGCCAAAAGCTGTTTACAAACATTTTTTTCATTGGTTTGTTTAAATCCGTAGCTCAGCTATAGTGTGCTAAGAGCTATTTGGTGTTTTGCAACAAGACTGCTTTGCTGCTCATAGTGCACATGTACTGTAAAACCCAAACGTGAAGTATCTTATTTTTTCTGCCTACATTGTCACCTATTGCTATTGATTCTGCAGTGTTTAGTGCTATTTAAACATGTTGTACTTATTTTATTTAGTTTTCCTTGTTGAAATTGAAGCATTGTGTTTGTAGAGTGACCTAATTGAATTTTCAAATTGTGTTAAATCTACTGCTTTCCTTCCGTTTTAACAGTTTCTGCCATTCATGGTAGCATTTAAACAAGTTTTGATAATTTATTTTCTTTTCTTTACTGCTAAATGTGGTGGCATGCTATGCAGTCACCTAAATGATTTCATTAACTAATTTATTGTTCCCTTGTCCTTAATCTGCTGTTTTTCATCAGTTTCTGCTCTTTATAACTTAGCTACTGATACAGCAAAGTTTTAGTCAGGTGTGTGATCAGTCGGGGAGATGGTGGAGACTATTCAGTAAGAGACGATAACCAGCTGCTGTTTCTGGAAAGCTAGCTGGAGCCAAATTCTGCTTATAAGATGTTTTTTCATTGTTTTATTTAAATTCTTAGCTTGACTATATTGTGAGGTGCATGTTTTGCAGTACCATGTAACCCTGCACTTAATAGATGCAGACATTTCAACTGAAGTTTTACTTCTAGCAAGCCAGCCTAGTCACAGCAGTGCTCATTAGCAGCACTGCATCTTTATTTAGGACTAAGTTAAGTTACTATAAGCTGCTTCTACCTAAGTACTCACAAATGTACAGATAAGTCTTATTTCATCAAATGTCCTCTCTTTCTTAGACTAAATGGAAAATCACCCAGATTGTCTTCGAGTTACCAGCCTTAAATCAATTACTATACTGCAGTGGTGTATTACTGCCTGATACTCAAGGACAATGGATTACTACTTATTCCATCATATATCATCTATGAGTGAGATGGAAAAATATTTAACTAAGATGAAGGCATCACTCTCACAGAAATCACTGTCTGTGACCACCCAACAGCACACCACACAAATATGTGGAAAATTATCATACGTTGAGGCTGTAGAAAGTAATTGCCTTAGCATCCAGGGACAGACAAGACCATGTCTCTGCAGTAATTAATAACCACAACACATGTTGCCACATCCATGATTCAGAGTCACCAAGAAAACAAATCAACTAAGTACGCCTAAACCCTCCACTAATAATAATGTACTAGTGAATGGTGGCTCCATAGTAAGACATGCACACCCTACCTTTACAAGACTTGACAAAAACAAGGTGATTGTGAGTTGTCTTTCTAGTGCCAAGATCACTGGCATATCAAGGGCTTTCAAGATCCTTCAGACAAACAAATACAACTATGACATGGTGGGGGTCCATGTATATGTAAAACCTAAGAGAAATGCAGAGAGAGATACTTCTGAGCTCTCCATGCATGTTACAACTGCAGGAATGACTTTAGAACTGAGAGGAACCCTACCTTTGCTAAGAGTGATGCCAAGGTACAAGTTAAAATATGAGGGAATTTCAACTACTGGCTAAGTAACTTGTGTCATTCAAGGGGATACACTATGTGTTTGCATGGGATGAACTACTGCACAGCCTTACTTGCTTTGCCAAGTTTAGCGTGCACGTTTCATTCCAAGGCTTCCTCATACTGCTCCCCCATAGTGCCTTATTTAGAAATAGTCAGCTAACTGATCTTCCAAACTAAAAAGAAAAAAACATAACAAACAGAGCACTGAGTAATATCAGTGTAGTGCTCAATGTTACAAGTCTAAATACAAATTGCCTGATCTTGGAGCACATTAATGTGTGCATTATTGTTGAAACATTATTTAAGAGTGCAGAAAGCATCCCCTCTATACCTGGGTTTTGTGCCTACCAAACCTATAGTCCCAGTGGAAACTGTGGCAGACTGATACAGGATCCATATTTGTTACAAAACAATTATCTCAAGATAGATTACCAGAGGCCCACAAACTAAATATATTAATGTTCAACTAAATAAAGCAAACTATCAGATCATAGCAGCTTAAATGCCCTCTTTATGGCTCCCCCCAAAACTGTGTCCATTTCTTATTGGATGAACTTCATATAAACAAAAGTTCCATTATCCTGGGAGACTTTAACTACCCATTGATAAATTGGAAGACCTACGCCTCAAATGTTGGCTACACACAAAAACTTTGCAAGTTTATGATTAGTTAAAGAGCCCAGCAGAGGTCAAGATGTTTCTGACGTGGTCCATACAAATGTGGTAGCTATATGGCTATCCTACATCTGTACCCTTGGTTAAGTCTGATCGCAAACTGGTAACCTACTTATTCAAAACCCCAAAACCGGCAAAGTTAAATATCACAATATTCAAAGACTTCAAATGTACAAATTTCCTACAAGTCTGTGATGAAGTCTCTTAAGTTCAACTATAGCTACCCCCTTCAAATGTGGATATGGATTGTAGTTATGTTCACCTAGTAAACTATATAACATGTCACTTCCCACCAAAACTAAAGTAAAAGGGAAAGAATAAAACAAACCAGCCTGGTAATCATATTACATAAATAAACAATACAATAAGAAAAACAAGCTCATCAAAATATATAGAAAACTCAGGATTCACAAATTAAATTCAAAATCAAAAGGTTATCCAGGGTACTGAAAAACACCATCAGGAGAACTAAGGCTTCCACTGCACTTAGGCTGGTATTTCAAGTTAAGGATAATTATAAATCCTGCATTACCTACATGAGGAAGTTACAAAACCCAACATGCCTCTGAGCTCATTCAAAATTACATTACTTGCTTTGATCCAGTGGATATCACAAATATACTGGCAAACAAATTCAATGCTAACTTTACCTAAGAAACTATTTATTTTTTTATTTATTTTACAGTTTGTTTACCAGGATAGTCCATTGGCCCGAGAAGAGCCTGTTTTCAATAAAGTCCCGGGGAGAAAAGTTCCGTAAGAACATTATACAATTTAGACAAATCAATAAAAATGAGTAATACAGTATACAATTTACAAAAGAAAAGGTAAAAAACAACACATCAGTAAGTATTTACAAAATGGCTTAATTCATACAGTGGTAAATCTAAAGCAGAGGTGAAGGAGCTTTGCATAGGTATCATATTAGAGTTATAGCAGAGTATACAGGGGATTTGAAGAGATTAGTTGTCAAGTAAAAAAAGAGAGAATAGTAAGAAGAAGTGGTGTATGAGGAGTGAAAGGGGGATGGAAAGAAAGGGGGGTGAGGGTAATGGTAGCCTAGAATGTAGTTATGTAGGATGAGAGCAGGAACATTCCCAGAGGGATATGAGATGGGAATGAAACAAGGTTTTAAAGGTAGAGTGATTAGGGGTGGTGCGGATGAGAGGTGGCAAGGAGTTCCAAAGCCATGCTAGAGAAAAAAACCCTATAACCATAAAGGAGCATTTGTTAAAATCACTTTCCCAAGCAAAAAAAAAAAGTCATCAATGGTACCTGATAACATACTAGACTTCTTGCTGGATAACACTGAACATGCACTGCTTAACCCACTCCTATAGCTATTAACCTGAACTTGTTCTCTGGTTTGTCCCCAGGATTTGGCATACAGACATTGTAATGCCTTTTCACAAGGTTGTCCCCACCCATACTCCGGGAATACAAACCAATCATCAACTTGATAAGCCTCATCTGCAAGGCCATGGAATGGGTCATAAACCTGATAAACTAAGATATATAAAAAAACAATCTTATAAGACCTGACTTCCAGCAGTTTGGCTTTGTTAACAGTAGATCATGTATAATGAAGCTTGTATTTTTGGAGGGATGGTAATGTAACCTTGGATAGTAGTCACACTGTCCATACAGCATATCCTGACCTCTTCAACGTATTTGATAGTACACCATATGCCAGCATTATCAACAAGCTAAATGCGCTCCAAATGAATCTCTATGTACAGAGATGGACAGCTAATTGGCTGAGAGACACAACCCACAGCGTGAGTCGGGCAGGTACAAACTCAGAGAGCAGGAAAATAACCAGTGAGATAACACAGGGTTCCATGCTGGGATCTTTGTTATTAGGCATATACTTCTGTGCTTTCCATATCAAAAATCAGGAACTTTGGGTAATGTTTGCCAATGATTGCAAACTGGCTGTTGTACTTGAATACCCATCTGATATGCAGTAGCAATAAAATGAACTTACGCATGTTAATCAGTGGTGTAGCTGAAAATTAATTAAAACTAAAATGCTAAAAAATACAATATTCTTGCATTTGATAAACAAACCTTCAACCAAGCTTACAGTATAAAAATACCCCACTCCAAAACAAAGATGTTGTGAGAGATCTTGGAATATGGGTTGATAATTCACTCTCCTTTGTCCATCATGTTGCAATAGTGATCAACACTGAACAGGGTATTTCCTCTAGTTCCAAAGCAGTCCTGACCCCTCTTCACTGTCAGACTGATGAGGCCCATCATAGAATGCAATGCCCCCCTTTGGGCTGTATCTTACTAAACACATCAAGCAACTGGGCAGAATCCAAAGGTTCCTGACAAAATATATCAGGGGACTAAAGAGTTGTCAAGTGAGGCTGGAGATCTCATCAATGTATTCATTGTGCTAAAGACTCCTTTGGGGTTATCTGTGTGTTGCATTTCAGGCCACTAGGGATCTGTCATTCCAACACCTCTTATTTCTGCACATGCAAGCAGTCCTATAAACACTAGAACCAGAGATCTGAATCTGTTTCAGCAAATAAACAAATCACGGTGGACAGACAAATATGCCATGCAATGACTACCCCCTTCTCTGGGGAGAGGGGGTGGACTAGAGGTATTCTCACTCCAAAAGACCATTCTGTAATTCCGAAAAAGTTACCAAGCACACTCTGAAATATCAGGAATGAAACATTAGGCTGATCACTGGTATGACAGCCTGAAAAGCACGTGGAAAAGGAAGTAAAGATCTATGATGAATGTCAAGAAAACAGCGAATCACCACTGACTTTATCTTTTCATTTTTGAAAATGGCTGAAAAGTCATGGTGTACTGAGCATATAGACAATGGTGGCTTGTCACTTGGAAATGTGCTTCTGGTACTCATTCGAAGTGAATGGATTTCTGTGTAAAGAACTATGCTAATTCTCGTGCATGCACTGAAAAAATGAGGCAAGGTGTTAACATATACTGCATTCCAGAAAAAATAGTATCTGACAATGGATTTCACTTATATGGAATTTAAAGACTTAATGAAAATAATTGGTACTCATGGAGTTTACTGACTATTATGAAAAAAATTGATATTCATCATGTAACTATGTACTGCACCAATTTATGCTAAACCCAATGGTCTGGCACAGAGGGTTAGAAAGGATGAAGAACATGAAACATATGACTATGAAACAAAGGCTGTAATAGTTTTTGTTTAGTTACAGACTTGCTCATCAGAGGTTGTTGTAGTTAGAGCAGCTAATATTGCTGTATCACAGCTCATAGTTATGTAGTTCATTCTTGATTGGGGTGTCCTCTCCTTGCAGTCTATACATCATTCCTCTGGCCACCTGGTTTCAACAAGTTCTCCAGTTCATAGGTAAGTACTAGTCTAGCAACCCTTGTGGGCTGTTTTAAGCTTAACCAATTTCCCTTTCAAAGGTGAGACTCAAACCCTGTACCTTGTGTCTGTGAGGAAAATACCTTAACCATTATGCTATATTCCAAAGACACACTATAGGTGAATCACTGAGCCACAAAGTTACCTGTAGGTGTACATGAGGTGTATGAGTTAATAAGTGTGCGTGAGTGTGTGTGTGTGTGTGTGTGTGTGTGTGTGTGTGTGTGTGTGTGTGTGTGTGTGTGTGTGTGTGTGTGTATCCTTCACGGGACTGATACCTTATTCAAAATTAATGTCTGAATATGGTCTGGCTTCTCTATGAGACTGAATTGCATAAACTGAGTACTGGAAAATGAATAAATGATGACAAGTTGATATTCCTCAAAAATGCATGCAGCAAGCGGGCTGAGACCCCCCATTTGATTTGTTTTTGTCAGATTTCAAAGCAATAATGCACAGAAAGCAAACGGCTCTGAAACAGACCTTCAAAATCATGCAAAGCTGAAAAATGGTGCACTTGGTGATGCTGTTATGGCACTAAATGGATTCCTAGCATAACTGAAAGTTACTGAGGATCTTTAATGTATACTGGATCATGGTTCATCTCTGTGGAGACATGTTCTTCAAATCAAAGCAAGAAAAACAGATGCTGAACCTATTTGTGAATTTGGAAAAGAAAAAGAAGATTCTTTGAAAAGTGCAGGGATTCCGGTACCTTTTCTGACAGAGACATCTGATATACCTGTGATAACTGAGGCTGAGAAACATATGCCTGCACTGTTATGGTGACTGATGCCAAATATTCACTGAATTTTACTTAATTTGTTAATCGGGCAGGTCCACTATATAAATGCCCCCTTTTCAGGAGCAATCTGGGACTCCTCTCTGGTTTAGTAACTTTCCCTGAGATACTCAATTTGAAAGTAGAAATACAGTGACTCAAACTCAGGACTACATAAAATAGCTTGTTAACAGCTTGCAGCCTTAACCTTAGTTAAGCTACCAGACCACTAAGAATTCTTAAATGCAATTATGGTGGCAGAAGACAGTCATTCTTTTGATTTGTCTTGCACCACCTCACCTAAACATTAGAACAAAGAACAGTGCACACTTAGTTATAAGGAAGGATATTCTTGAGCAAAGCTGACCCAAAGGCTGCTCTTCCCCTAGAGGTCAGATCCAATTTGTAATGAAAAATAATGGTTTGATTACCCCAGACTGCAGCTGCACAAATTCCATCCAAGGAAATTCTTGACAAAAAGACTGAGGAAGTTGCCATAGACCTAGTGGAATGGGTTTTTGGTGGTTTTGGTAAAGACAAGCCTGATTTTTCATAAACAAAGTTAATACAATCAGTCAACCATTTAGCCAGTGTCACTTTAGAAACTGGTTTGCCTAATTTTGAATCCAAAAAGGAAACAAATAATTGTTTGGATTTCCCCAAATCTTTGCTTCTGTGGAGGCAGAAATGTAACTGTGTGTTAACATCTAAAAGGTATAACATATTATTCTTCTTTGTTTGAGAAATTTGGAAAGAAGACTGGAAGGTTGATGACCTGATTAATACTGGATTCTGACACTACCTTAGGTAGAAAGGAAGGACTGGTCCGTAAAGAAACCCTTGTGAAAAATTAAATAAGGTTTCGAAGACGGAGCCTGAAGTTTAGACACTCTTCTGGCAGAAGTAAAAGCAACTAGGAAATCAGTGTTCCAGGTCAAACATTTTAGTTCAGATTTGGCTAATGGCTCGAAGGGGGGGTTGGGTCAAGGCCCAAAGAACAATATTTAAATCTCAAGGGGGAGTAGGATCCTTTAAAAGGGGCCTAAGTAAATAGGTTTCTCTGATTAAAGTTTTGCAAAGCTTGGATGAAGCTAACATAGAACTATTTATTCCTAAGAAAGTTAAAAATGGCTGCTAATTGTACTCTTACAGTGGAAGAGCTAGCTTCCTCATTGAAAATTGTAGCTAAACATTTAACAACTTTAGAAACTGACGCTGAGAATGGATCTAAATTCTTTTTGTGTTCCCAAAAAACAAATAATTTCCATTTGCTTTTATAAACTTTTCTAGTGGAAGCTTTGTGAGATGATAACAGAATGTGGCATACAGGGGAGGAGAGCCTAGGCTGTCTAGCAATCAACAGAACTGGAGAAACCATGCGGTCAACTTGAGGCCTGACATGTCCAGATAAATCATGTTGTCAGGTGAGACAACAGGTCTGGAATTGGATCCAGAATCCACCGTGGATGTAAGAGATGAGGCCAAAGGAAAGAAAAACAAATAGGATGAGGCCAGTACAGAGCAGTGAGGATAACTGTGCTCTTCAATCAAGATGCCTTCTGGAGAAATTTGTGGATGAGAGGTAATGGGTGAGTGACATAAAGGGGACCGGGGGGCCAATCACAAAGTACAGCATCCTTCGGTGACTACCCCAGTGGGGGGATCAGGGCAAAGAACCTGCTGTACTTGTTGTTGAGGGGAGATGCAAAAAGGTTGCAGCATAGTTGGCCCCATTGATGGAAAATCCTCTCTGTCACATTCACTTGTAAGGCATCAGAAGAGACCTGCTTAACTTGCCTGCACTCATGTTGGACTTCTCCAGGATGTGCATTGCTATCAGAAAGTGATTGGATGAGATTGCCCATTGCCATATTCTCATAGCTTCTCAACAAAGAGGGTAAGATCTGATTCCCCCTTGCTTGTTGATATGCCAGACTACTGACATATTTTCTGTCTGAAATGCAATAGTCCCAGTTGGGAGAGTGTCTTGGAAGGTCTGCAATGCTAAGCGGATAGCTCTCATCTCCCTCTTCGGGGGACCATATGCCCTGGACCATTATTCACAAGAAGTGCCCTCCCCCCCCACACCCAATTTTAGAAGTATCCACTGTCAATGTGGCCTTGGGTTGAGGGAGAACAAAGGGATGGGCTTCTTGTATTTGACTGGAGTGGATCCACTAGAGAAGGTAATTTTTGGAAGCTTGAGTTATTTTGACTTGATTGGACACTGGTTGTTGGAGAATAGACCATTGAGTTGCAAGAGTCCATTGAAAGATTCTCATATGAAAACTTGCCAGCAGTACAGAGGTAATTGCTGCTGACATAGATCCCAATGCTTGGAGTGTCAGACAGGCTAAAACAGATGAACTCTGAATGATCTTTTTGACCTGGAACTGAATTGTTTGAATATCAGACAGAGGGAGACAAGCTATTTGAGTGACCATATTGAATAGAGCACCAATGAATTTTAGAGTCTGAGTTGGAATGGGTTAAGATTTGTTGTAACTGACAGAAATCCACATATGGAGTAAGTAGTTCTGTGCTTGAATTAGTTGATGCCTGGTCTGAACAGTCTGGAGCCAGTTATCCAGATATGGAAACACTCAGAATCCCTGTAGTCTCAAGTGAGCTACAACTAATGCCATGCATTTTGTAAACATTCTGGGGGCTCTGGTGAGACCAAAAGGAAGTGCCCTGAATTGGTAATGACTGGCTTCCAGCTGGAAGCGTAGTTATCTTCTGGAAGGTCTGTTCATTTTGATGTCATAGTATGCATCCTGAAGATCTACTGAGCATATCCAGTAGTCCTTGTGCAGAAATGGCAGAATGGACTGAACCATGACCGTCTGGAACTTTGTCTACTGAACTAATTGATTTAATTTGCTGAGCTCCAAAACTGATCTCAAGTCTAATGTCTTTTTTGGCATTAAAAGAATCCGGAATAAGTTCTGGACTCTCTCTGGTCTGGGAGGACCTCTTGGATGACTTTTTTCAAGCAGCTTTTTATTTCTAGTGCTGTTGCTTCCCTCTGACTGAGTGAAACATCAGGGATTCTCTTTGAAACTGATGGTGGGAGTTGGGGAAATGGTAACCTCTGGACATAATCCTCTGCACCTATGAATCTTTTGTGATATCTAGCCAGGCCCTCTGCTGCAGGGACAGATGACCCCCGACTGCTTCCACAGATGAACAGTTAAGCCTCCTTTCAGGAGCGCTGATAGGATCTGCCAGAGAATGTATCCCTTGATTCCTGATTAGGCAGACCACCTCTGCCACAGGGAGGGTATCTTCCCTTTGGCCCTGGGGAAACTGTCTCTATGTGGATCTTGAAAGGAACCTGGGATTTTTTGAACTACATTTTCATCCATCTTGTTGGCTCCTAGAAAAGGTTCATTGAGGTGTCAAAAAACATACACCCACAGCAGACAGGGTTTTTCCTTCCTGCTCGCACCTAGAGTGTGTGATTTTCATTTTCGGGACAGACAAGGAGGTTCCGTCAAAAGAAGCATTGACGAAAGAAGATTTGAATGGTTCCACAAAATCACATAAGCACATCCAGCATGTCTCCTAATGGAAATGCCTGAACCCACTGGGTCTATAATATGTCATCAAATGGCTATTCAGCCAATAGCCATTAATTGAACATCTATTTAGTGAAGCTGCTCTTCATCAAATGGGGAATTTTAACTAGGGCAAACCAGAGGTTGGCCACCGACTGGAATTTGACCTTTTCCCCAATGTAGTGCGATCTCAGAGTTGGTATATTTAGTTAGGGAGGTGGGGGTGCAGCCCACCAACCTTGGCAGGTTTTAAATTTTATTTTATTTTTTTTGTGGTTGCTCGGTAGGCCAACCGCTTGTTTGCCTACTTAAAATTTGCTGTTCGATGAAGAGCGGCTTTGCTAAATAGGTTTTCAACAAATGGCTATTTGCTGAATAGCCATTCAGTGAAGTGATATAGGCCCAAACCTGCCACCCGTGAGATACCTACAGCCACATGGGAGATAAGCCTCATGGAAAACTTTGAAATAGACTGAAAGGTAGCCAACTGTTAGGAAACAATACTCTCTACCTCAGAGGATATGGTCCCAGACAGGGATTTGGAAAGTACTTTGTTCAAATCTCTCTGATGTCTCATTAAATGTGCCAAATAATTCAGTGACCTAAGAGCGAAAGTCGCTGAAGCACAGACACACTTCCCAAACCTGTCTAGTGTCCTAGACTCATTGTTAGGGGGAGGACAGAGAAACTTTGCTCTGCCAGTTCATTTTTAGTGGCCACTGCTACAATTATGGCATTAACGGGTACCCCATTATTCCAGTGTTGTCTATCCTTACATGATGCCAGGACCCTTTCTGGCCTCTTAGGGATTGGCTCAGTTGTGTGTGATTCCTTCCATGCCCATCAAGTGACTAAATCTATGAGCTCATCGGTGGGCAAAGTCACCCAGGAGGTAGACGGGCCAGCTCTGAAGGCATCTAGGAACAGCAACTCCTCTTTGGAAGGGTTATTGAGTGACCAACCACATCTTTGTTTTAAGAGTTCTAAGATGTCACCAAAGAAGACCTCATTAGATGGTGATCTGGGGGACCCTTCCCCTTCATCAAAGTCAGTGTCCTCAGTGACAGACTCTTGTGGAGAGTCTAAGTGCCTGCTTTTGCACTTCTTCTTCCAGGGAACCTCTTCAGTGGGGTGCTCCGGGGAGGTATCGGAAGAGATAATGATACTTTGCTGGGTAGCCTGGAGACTGGTTCAGGCTGGCTGTCCCAGCGGAATGTATAACTGAGATGCTGGATGCAAAAGTGAATGGGATTGGGAAGTTGGAGCTGAGGAGGGTAGAGAAGTCTGAACTCTAGAAATAAAGAAGGGTCCCTCCTCTACCTCAAAGACAGACTGACTAGGAGAGACAAAAACAAAAGGATCCAACAAGACAGGCTTATGGACTATTGGCCCCCAATGTCCCACAGGCAAACTACCCTAGGAGAGAGTCAGAGCCGAGCTATCTACTGCTGATGGCCTGAGGGGAAGAGATGGCTCTGACAACTTCTAAGTTGCATCCAACACCCTGAAGCTAGTGCCGATGCTTTACCTCCGAGAGTATCCATCTCAAAAGTACTCAAGATCGAATAGCTCAGAGACACCATGGAGTCGAAGATGCTATCATCTTCAGATTTGAGGCAGACAACTCCAAGGCTTTTAGATCAGACGGCTCCAAAACTGAAGCACAGATTGGAGAAGGAGCTAACATTTGAGGGGTATAACTAATGATGGTCTCCAGGCCCAATGGGGTCAGCGCCTAAGGACTCCCATTAGTATTTGCATCCTGAAGAACTTCCTCATCATCATGTCCACATCTGCCTTGGGTAGTCACATGGAAGACCAAAAGAACAAAACCATGGATGAGGGTCTTGAATGGCGAAGGAGAGCCTGCTAAAGAAAAGGCGATGGGAGCTGAGAGGTAATCAGCTCAGACAGTAGTTGAGGAAGATGGGTCTGAGGTGATTTATCTGATCTTGGCCTAAATCCAAAGTACTCAGATCTGACTTTTTTGTTTGTCTCAGAGGCAGCTCCTAGGACTGAGCCGAAGTTGAAGCCTATGAGCATTCCGGAGGTCTCGTATGAGATTCTTTAGAAAGATAATCTCCTTTTGTCTCCAATATCTTGGGGTTTGAGCCACGGAAGCCATTGATGAAAGCTTTGAAGGCAGCAAGCTCCTAAAGATTAATTTGATTTTATGGTCAGTTAAGGGGTGGGATGTCACAGTCCAAATCTAAATGATCTGGTGTTAGGCAATAGATGCACTTGGAATGCATGTCTGACTTTGGTATTTTGTGGCTGCATGCTACACATTTTTTAAAACCTGAAGGCTTATCAGACGTTATTTTAGAAAAGGAGACACAATTTTAAAAGCTTAATGAAAGTGTTTTTCTTTTTTAAATACCAGAAAAGGGGGAAAAAAGAAGTTACCAACAATGGTAAAAAAGGATAGTACTAATAAGTACAATAAAGGGATAAAATATCAACTATGGTAAATGAAAATACTCCAAGAGTAGTACGGAAGGAGGGTAAAGTTTATAATCCAATATAAAAAGGGTTAAATGGAGGCAAAGACAAAAATTATAAGTATAAGATGTACAGTAACGATAGGAAAAGAAAATAATAGCTAAACTCATAAAGTTTGAAAATCACACTTGACAGTTCGCAATCTACATCCAAACGCTATTGTAGCAAATGAGATCTAAGGTATGTTAGGTGACAAGGGCATTATGGTTAAAGGAACGAGCTCAAGAGTTCAGTGTTCTATGATCTGAAAGAAGAGGCTAAGTCAGATTCAAGGATTGGATCTGAACCCAACAGTTGAGGAATGAATAAAATGACAATTCTTTAACACTACCTTGCACTAAAACATTCTAAACTTTTTACAAATGTGCTTATCCTTTAAATGAAAAATATAATCAGAGTTGTGTTACAACTGAAATGTAAACATATACCCTTGAAAAATATAATAATTAAAAGGAATTGTCTCTATATCACATTAACAAGAAGTATAATTCTGTCCACTATTTAAAATCTACAGATTTTATTCTTGATCTAAGTTTAAATTTGTCAATTTAGTTTTGGTACACAACAGTGGTGACATTTATAAATTTCATAAATGGAGGTATATAGTTCTTTTTCATTTTTATAATAATTTTCCAAGTATTATATAATATACGCCAAAGAACAGGAAATTGGGAATTATAAACACAATCAGGAATTAGGGCAGTAAACGATATTAAGTGTTTGGTTTTCACAAATTTATATGGCCACAAAGCCTGTGCAAAACTTTGAAAATTGATTCAAAAGTTTTTCAAATCATTGCAATCATAAACACATCCTGCATATCTGCTTTATTTATGTTTTACATCTCCAACAGCCTAATGGTCTCTATTAATCATTCTCTCAGTTTTATATGGAGTTAAATAAGAGGCCATATTCCAAAAGAGTTGCTATCAGTGTAAGTCTGTCCTAATTCTAAAAGACTTGCTCTCAGTGTAAATGAGTTACGTTGGCATAAGGCCATATAAACAGGTTTGCACAGGGAGCCAGATTCCAAAACACCTGCTCTCAGTGCTAGTAGTCACTTACACTGAGAGCAAGTCTTTCAGAATCAAGCCAAGCTCTATGAATACATTTCTACAAAACAATTTTTCCCCAAAACAATAAATTTGTTGTTTTTTTCAATTATATTATATCAGATATGTCTTTTTATTGTCTGAGTGGTAAATGTCCATTATGAATTGTTTATATTAGATCTATATGAAATAATAATATTACATAAATGGAACATTGATGTTGATTTACTTGTAATAGCAGCATTCATATATACTAAAAAGTGAGATAAGCTTTGTTTTCAAGATCATTCATGAACTGAATATTAGATAATATGTACTGTCTAATATTTTATATTGCCAACAGTTTTTTATGCTATAGGTCATGTTTTCACATTATAAAATCACTACTCAGAATGTTCAAATCCTTTAAGCAATTATGCTGAAAATCATTTTATCATTTAAAAATAATGGTTTGATAAAATTAGAACCTTCCAAAAACGGGGGTGTATGCAGTACGGAAGATGGTAAAAAATAACTTTTTAATAACTGGATGCCTACATGTAAAATTTGTAAATACATATGGTGTATATATATAATTTCAGTTAGGTGGCCTTGAGCTATAAAAATACAGCCAATTATTCAATGCCCACAATATCTTATTGTTTAAAATCTCTTTAGAATGGACGGAAACATATAAAGGTGGATTTTCCAATATTGTGTCTCTTGCAATACTTTCAGTTTAACAATGTATGATGGGTTCAGCCAGTACACAATTGTTTTAAACACAGAGTCTAAGTAGTAAGCTTCAGTATCAGCTGACCAATCTTTCCCGATCCCAACATCTAGTCTGATGGAAGAAAGTTATCTTCTATTTATTTAGATAAACAGAAATGTAATACATATATTACTTGGTTAATGTATTTGTCTTACTTGGATTTATTTATTTATTTATTATTTATTTATTTAACATTTGTTTACCAGGAAAGTCTGACTTGGAATAAATCCAATTTTCATTGGAGGCCGGGGAGAAAAGCTCCAGATGCATGTCTTTGAAACATGGGAGGAAACTGGAGCACCTGGAGGAAACCCACACAAATGCTGGGAGGACATGAAGACTCTGCACAAAAGGAACTCCAGCCAAGAATCAAACCTGAAAACCTCTTGCTGTGCGGTGACAACACTACCACTGCACCACTGCGCCCGTCCAAGGTAAACTCCTTCAATCTGGAAGAGTACTTCCTTGTCCTGAGAAGTTGGAATGGCTGGCCATCTGCTTCATCAATTCTAGGATGTCTTCAAATGTGACATCTTCAGGAAAGGAACAGGGGGGGAGTAACCTCTCATTCATTCAAGTCAAGTGTCAGAGGTAATGAACTCCCAAGGGGCATGTACATGCTTCCTTTTGCACATTCTCTTCCTCTGAATCTCTTGCTGTGGATGTTCGGAGTCCATATAAGAAGCAGATCACACTTGCTGTAAATCTCCAAAGGATTTCACTCTGCTCTGTCTCTGGGAACCTTGAGAAATAGACTGAACAGCCAATGGATAAGCATCATGGGATGGAGCTGGCACTGAAGGAAATCTTGTTGATAGCTTGGAGGGGGTGCTATTATCCTCGCAATAGCTTTAAAGTGGATTCAGAGTCCAATCTGCATCAAGGGAATACTTCTTGGAAAAGACTCCTCCTCTGCTGAAGCAGTAGTGGGTGGCACTGTGGATGGCAACCCTAATAAATAGGACCCAGACAGCCTTGAGAAGGAGATTAATTTTGCTGGCTCAAACACCAAAGATCCTTACACCACGGACAGTTTCAAACATGTTGTAGGCCTTAGACAGGACTTGGGTCCGAGACCCATTCAACAATGAAGGGGGCAGAGTTGAATGAGAAGGATGTATAACTATTGACATTGAAGCCCGATGAGACAAGAAACAGGTGGGTAGTCAACCCTGTGACCACCAGTGCAGAGACTGGCTCTAGGGAAGGTGCTAAAAGAGGAGGGGGAGCCAACCTGATCAGCCTAGTAACAGAGGGGGACTGGATGCTGTCTATTTTCATCTGGGTCTTCAGAAATGCCTGCATCATTGGCTTCCAATCTTCTTCAAATTTACTTCTGAATGACCTGAAGGATTTAAAAGTGAAGAGGTAGGATGAGGTCAAGAACCCACAAAAAGGGACAACTCAATCTCAGAAGAGTACCTGCTGCTTGACTTAGGAGACACTGAAGAAGATTTGGCCCTAATGACAATGGTTTACATCACTGGAGACTTCTGGCTAGGTATCTAGGAAGGCAGATTTAAATTGAAAATATGAATTATATACACTTTGGTTAAAACTATATCATTTTTATTCATACTGCATTTTAACATTGAGATTTTTTTTTTAAAATAAGGCATACCAAAGAGATGAAATAGATGTATTTATATCACTTAAGGTTAATAAAACATCATCCACAAAAAGCTGTAACTTAGAATGATAAGTACTATATAGGGCAAAACTCTCTATGTTCTTGTTTATTCTAATAAAGATTACTAGCAGCTCATTTGCTAAAGGAGATTATATAGGAGATAGTGGGCATTCTTGTTTTGCACCCATTATACTCTTTCCTGATTGAGATACCAAGGCACTTATTTCAACATATGAGTATATGTTGTGATGATTGTCTAAGTACATGTATGAATTTATCTGTAAATCCAAATAAGCTTAGAACTTTTGAATATGTAAATCCTGGTAGCTCAGTCTAAAGCTTTTTAAAGATGAAAATTTACCCCTACTCATTTTGAGAAACTGATTAGCATTATTGTTGTAATATTGTCTTAGATTTGCCTGCTTATTATAAATCTTGAGTGATCTTCATGAATAATACCTGGTAGAATAACACTGATTCTAATTAGCGTTATAAACATAAATATCTTATAGTTTACAATGTGCAAAGATATAGAACTATATTTGAAACACAGTGGGATCTTTACAATATTTTAAAATTTGTGAAGTTACTGAATGTTTCCATGAATGAAAAATAGATGATATATTATGAACTGCTATAAAGTAATTTTTACTAAGAGAAGAATTTAATATTGAAGGATTGTATACATTTCAGCTGTTTTGCCATCAACTCGTGGAGCTTTATTATCTCTAAAATTTCTGAGTTTTTCTTTAGCTTCCATTAGATTAATTATTTACATTCATTTTTAATACTTTCATCTGGTAGTTTACTCTTTCTATATTCCATTAAACTTGATTTAGCTTTTCTTTATTTACTACACTGATGGCTATTTTCACTATATTTCTATTTTTTTCTTATTTCATGGTGTACTGAGACCTTCTATAGGATCTTATTTACTTATAATTTTAGATCTCCTGGCTAGTTTACATAGATCCATAGCAGTAGTGGCATTTGCATACATTTTAGTTTTCCAGCACAGTACTTTATGATTTAATATTTTTGATAATCATTATTCAGTGTTTTAGTGCACCTAAACATTTAGATGCACCTTCTTTACTTTTAGATTTCATTTATTTTATCCTGTACCTTAAATAACTTACTATCTGAATCACTTGCTTTTTTATAATACCAACCATTTATTTAACCATCTTAGACAGTCTTCAAAGTGTCATATGATATTACTTGATTCATCTCTTCATTACTGTTCATAATGAGGTATTCTTTAATCTCCTCATTTACCATTCTTACCATTCTTGGAATCCTCAAGTTAGGTTATGTATGAAGGAATTTTATTGACTACAGCTGTCTCCTATTTGATAAATGCAATTTAAAAGTTAGTGCACTGTGGTCAGATAACAGACACATGACTGATTTATCCATGTCTAATTTAGTGCTAAGGTCATTTAACACATAAACCATATCCATTCTTGAGTCCAATCAGTCCACTCTTTGAGTGTATTCACTGAGGCCAACATTCAGAGTTCTGTGTTGTACAATCTTTGCTTAGTATACAACATAATTTCCCTCCTAAAATGGTACTGGCTTTCATTTTTGTTAAAATATCTAAATATTTTTTAGCAAAGTTAGCATCCAAGCCTGGTATTCACTAACTGTTGGCTAATGTTACATTTTCTTTGATATTCTATTACCCAACTGTAAACATGCATTTTCAGATTTATAAACAATTCTAAGCATAACTGCTGACTTCCTCCAAATGATGGCTTCTCTATTTCTCTTCTATTTAATGGAGGAAAATGTTAAGATTTTCTAATCTCTAAAGTTAAGTTTATGGACATCTTTATCCAAAACATGAGTTTTGTATAGAAAGATAATCTAGTCTTTGTTTAATTTAATATAGTTGCATATATGTCCTGTTTCTCACCACTGTTGAGGCCACTGACATTAAATTTTATTGAAACAAAATTCAAAGAATACACTTTTATTTTTATAAATTTAAAAATGACATATTCCCATTGATTTTTATAACTTTAAAAATGACATATTCTCATTGATATTTACATCAGATTTCAACTTATTGTAGCTGTAAAACATGTTTATTAGTGTTACAACAGAAATACAAGTAGGTTTTTATGTTAATAGGCACTTCCAAGAAAAATATATTTTTAGAATTGTATAGCTTAACTTAAAATTTAAAATTAAAACTAAAAATTAAAATTTAAAATGTAAAATTAAGCCTCCCAGCTTAATTTGTTTAGGAATTGTACTTGCAGCAGTTTCTGATTCTACTGTGCTTAGTTACCAAATTCCCTAAAGCTGATTTTCTTTATAAACTGTAAATGTACCCTTATATACCTTACTACTTTTCACCCAATACTTTACTGGCTCTATAACCAGCATTTTAAATAGATTTGTTGCAGCCTCACTGATTGTTTTTTTTCTGAGTACTTACCTGTTGGCTGTTGTTCTCTGGGGTTTCATTCCATTTCTTTCACCCTCCAGGCTCACTTTGCTCCACTATCCTGCCCCCTAATCCCTCCCACCCCCTCTACCTCTACATTTAAAGCTGTCCACACCACACCCCTTCCTCTGCCAGCTCCACCCTCCTCATCCATACACCCCAACTCTCAACATATACCTACTAATATCACACTAGCACCCTATCTGCATACCACTCCCCTTCCTTCATTTCTACAAACTTTATTACTCTCCTCAAATCATCCACTTAGTTTGTCTGACTGACTCTCTAATAATCCCTAATCTAAAATTATTCTCCTTACTCTCCTATCACTAATCTTCTTCTGCTTCTCTTCACTGTCATCATATCTGGTCCCTATCCAACCTCATTTTCATAAACTATGTCATCACTACTTCAACACTACATTCCATCTCGTGACCTACAGTCCTGTCACAAGTATCTACTATCTATTTACAAACCTCAAAGATCTAACGAGGTTAGTCTGTACTCTCACTGTGTTGCCAAATCATGGAATAGCATTCCAGAAGAAATCAGACTTATACCCCACTACTATTCCTTCAAGTCTAGGCTGAAAGGACATCTAACCAATAATTAGATCTGCCTATGCTCATGCCATCTTAGTACTCTTTTCTATTCCCTTCTTCCACACTCTTAATAGACTTTGACTTGATGTATCCTACTTCCCTTCTTGCTTTACCTACCTTCTAGCCTCACCTGTCTTTAATTACATAACATTCTAATGTCCTTTCTTTATATTCTTACACTAACCTTTCTCTATCCCAGAATTTGACTGAAATTTACTATTTAGTTCTCCTACTAGAAAAAGTATATGGCTTTTATGACCTATTACTTATTCTGTTATATATTTTCATGCATCATTATGTAACATGCACATTAGGATGTCTTCTACCTTGTATATAATGCATGGTCTACTTTATTACTTGCCTTTATATTTTGCTTATTTTTCTTTTATTGCATTTCACATATTCTACTACTTTGTTATTGTCTTAATATTTGTAACCATTGTTCATTTTTTTAATTCTATTTAATGTGTACTGTGGAGGCTTTCTCCTCAGGCCTCTGTTGAAAATGGGATCATATCCAGTTGGACCTTCCTGGTAAACAAGTATCAAATAAATAAACAAACAAACAAATAAATGAATAAATAAATAAAAAATAAAGTTTTACCCTTATTCCTACCATGGATCCTGCCAATCTTGGCATGAATAAGACTACCTATACAGACAACCAATTATTTATTTACTTTACCAAGAGATCTACCCTGTGTGCCAAATGTCAAAAGCTACTGCATACCATTAGCTTCACTGGACACTAGATATTAAAATATGTAATAAATAGGCTATCAAATTTTTTAATAAGACTGATTACTTCTTTAGAACTTTAAGTCTGGCTCTTGTTAAAACATGTTTTTTTTTAGGAAAGCTGTTAGGTAAACATGAAAGGAGTAGCAATGGAACCCTCAAAATCACAAGTTACTTTGTGTAATGGATATCAATGAGTCTATATTCTCCATTACTCTAAAAATATGGGTAGATTTTCCTTATGTCATCCTCCTTCCCTAATCCTCTTTTTTTTTTGCTCTTATTCTCTCATTCAATCATGTTTGTACCACACTCAATATATGCTTCTATCTGGTCCAGTTAATTTGTAAGGGAATATCCTCAAGATCTAAAGGAGTCACTACTGATGCACTCTCCCCTTATCAGATCAGTGACTGAATACAATGCCTCTTTTGGTATGGGCAGATTCAAGCATACTGCTTAACTGGAAAGATCCCACAGATTTCTTTAAAGATGAAAGTAAAGGTTTTAAATTCAGCAACTATTCTAACAGATTATCATGACTCTTTTTAAACTCAGTAGTCTACCAGCTGGTCTAAGGTGACCTAAGTCTCACTTTTCAAACCAAGAAAGATCCAGTCCAGTGGCTCTACAAATACCAGCACTAACGACCTAAATCCATACCAACAAATAAACAAGACTCACTGGAGGGGTACATTTCTAACTAAACATATTCACAGGCTATAGAATAAGTTGTTATACAGATCACATAAAGTACTGTTTTGGCTACATTTAAGGGTAGTCTTGATGACTGGATGGGTAAACACAAGTTTATACCAGGATTACAATGTATGGCCCTGCTTGACTGGGAAGATGAGTACTGTTAGGTCCTCAAAAGAGTTTTTAAGTGTATCTTTTTAAAGGTGCAGATGGCTAGGCATCTTATGGTCCCCATGACTGCTTTCCTAGTACTGTTCCTAAGTTCCTACATACTTTTGTAATTCCCTGCATTTATTCTTTCAATCACCTCTAATGGCATTTAACACTTAATCAAAATTACGTTTCCCATAAATGTTCAAAATATTAATAAATGATCTCCGGAGTTAATCTCTAAATCAGACATTAGTATTACAAACTCATTCTTTGCCGATCCGGTATAACCAGCCTTATTGTACCCTGCAAAGTACCATAGTGTTCTAGCACACTTGTAAATGGTGTCTTCTCTTCTTCTCAAGTGTCCTTAGCAATGTCAAGCAGTTAATCTGAGACAGCAGCATTACAAAAGTTCAGATGGGGTAAATCTAGTTGAGGTCTGTGGCACTTAACAGTAAGTAGGGAGATAACTAGCTTCAGTATTGCCATCTGTGTCAAAACCTTCCTTAGTATGTATTTACTAGTCTATTAGTCTGTGGATGGTAGACTGACATCTTCAACTGTTAACTTTAAAACATTCATATAAATGACGCAACATTCTTGGCATAAAGGAGATGCTTTGATCACTAAACCGCTCTCAAGGGATGGAATAGCACTTTCAGTTTTCTGACACTAGCCTTAGTATTAGCTTTGCATAATGGCCCTGTTTCTTGAAAATTTGTAGACCAATCCATTATTACTAGTATGTACTAATACCCATTGCTAAATTTTACTATTGGTCCCAGAATGTCCATATCAGTATGTTCAAATGCCACCTCTGTCACTGACATTGGGATCATACGACTTCTGGCATTTTAGATAAGAATCACAGAAGCTTTATCTCTCTTTCTTTATGTCTAGCCAGAAAAATCTTCTGGTTTTCTTACAATAATATTGTCAGCCCCAGGCACCCTTCTAATATATGACTATGGTCTTGACTCATAACTAATGTCCTATAAGATTTTTACACTGAGAAATGATGAAGTATTTCCTTCCCGTATTTACATACTCTGTATAAAATGAGTAATGGGAATATGGTGTTCACTGTCTTCCCCTACAGCCTTGGATATATTCTATAGTATAATTTTCCCACTATGTTTTTTAAAAGCCCCCGCAACACACACACACACACACACACACACACACACACACACACACACACACACAAACACACACACACACACACACACACACACACACACACACACACACACACACACACACACACACACACACACACACACACACATACACACAAACACACACACAAACACGCACACACACAAACACACAAAAACACACACTCACACACACACACACACACACACACACACACACACACACACACACACACACACACACACACACACACACACACACACACACACACACACACACAAACACGCACACACTAACATAGGGTTACTTTCTTCATTGCCTTATCTTGAGGTGGAAGATATAGCTTCCCTTCCCAAAGCAATGGCCATGTTGTTTCTTCTACAGTTTAACTACAAATAGTAATTCTGAACAAAAACCTCTTTTTGATTTGATTTCTCTGATATCTGTGCAAACTTCTTGAGTCCTCAGTGTTAGTATGAGAGGACAACACCCATTACATTCTTTTCCTTCTCTATGCTGCTCTCCAACTGCAATGGTCTTCTCAGAACAGAATTTAAATTTATCTTCAGTTTTTTTTCTTGTTTCCTTACAAATACCTGTTGCTTAGATTCTGTTTTTACTGGAGTTTCCATTTGACAATAGTAGAAATAGGCTCAGAATGCTGTATTCTCCTGCTTAACTCACTTTTAATACACACTTGTTAATTTTTCTTGTAAATCTGTGGGCAGGTGTTTGCCTTGTATTGACTTTTACTTCAAGTTTTCTGTTATTCATATTTTGTCACTATACTGACATCTTTAACAGTTTTGGGGTTTTGGAGCTCTATGCTC
>NC_056739.1:111727218-111799718 GCF_019279795.1 Protopterus annectens
ACCATCCCATACATAGACTAGTAAGAAACAAGAAGAAATTTGATCCAATGTGATTTGTTGCTGAACTCAAATCCTGTAACTGGTCTAAGCTAAAAACTCTATCCCTCGACGAGAGTGTGACATTCTTTAATGACACATTCCTAAGCATTCTGGACAATCATGCACCAAACCGACTTACTAGAACTAAGGTGTGGATAGCCCCCTGGCTAACCAGGGAAACCAAATCCAAAATTAAACTCAGAGACAAGGCCTGGGATATATGGAGAGCTACTAAGGCACCTCTAGATTGTATTAAATTCCAGCAGCTTAGAAATGAAACAAACAAAGCCAGCACACTGGACAAAAA
Organism: Protopterus annectens; assembly: GCF_019279795.1. Lineage (NCBI taxonomy): Eukaryota > Metazoa > Chordata > Ceratodontiformes > Protopteridae > Protopterus > Protopterus annectens. The sequence continues at coordinate 111,727,565 of NC_056739.1, forward strand.
TAATTATTTATGTCACCTACAAGAGAAACACCAGAACAACCCAAAGAAGTTCTGGGCAGGCTTAAATAATCTCCTCCATCCAGGGAAATCATCTACGCCCACCCCCGAAACACTTACTGGTAAAAACCCAGAAGACGTAGCCAATACCTTTAACTCCTTCTTTACTGAGACGATTCAATCATTAGCCAGTCAACTAACTCCCCCCTCCCCCTCCCCAACCAATACTACCGATGAAACATTCCCTTCCTTTAAATTACAACATATAAGAAACTTAAACCAACCACCCTCTCGGCAGACCGACTTCCAGCTGAATACCTGCAAATAGCAGCAGATGCCATAGCCTACCCTATCTCTATCCTGATTAATAGAACTATCACTGAAGCCACTATCCCCTCCATTTGGAAAATTTCCTATGTCATACCACTTCATAAGGGTGGCTCTTCCACTGAACCATCTAACTATAGACCAATAGCAATACTGTCTCCAATAGCCAAAATCATGGAACGATGTGTCCATAAACAATTTATTCGCTACCTCACCCTAAACAATCTACTGACTAATTCTCAACATGGCTTCAGACCCCACCATAGTACGACTACCGCCCTCCTTTCTTTCACCGACTCAGTTAATAAAAATAGTAATAACAAAAAAATATCGTCCGCCCTCTTTCTAGACTTGTCAAAAGCCTTTGACATGGTCAATCACCAGCTACTTCTCCATACGCTAGAAACCTTACACTTTGATTATACATCTCTCAACTGGTTCTCTGCTTAGCTCTCTGGTAGGCAACAAGCAGTCCAATGGCAAAACAAGCTCTCTCACCTGCTACCCAACACCATAGGAGTGCCCCACGGCTCCATACTAGGTCCCCTTCTCTTTTCCGTGTTCATTAACGAACTTCACATAGTTATCCCTAAAGCCACCTGCATCCAATACGCTGATGATTCCACCCTTATTTGCTCAGATATCTCTCTCCCTGATTTACAAGTAACAACCCAACACTGCTTTGCTACAGTTGAAAAATGGCTCTCAGAGAGGAATCTCATCCTAAATCCAAAAAAAACTAAGCTACTACTATTCTTTCCTACCCCTGCCCCTACTCCAAATGCCAACAATACTACCTTCTTCGTTCAATCTAATAATGGTACCATCATTGAGCCTGATACCAATACTAAACTACTAGGGGTCACCATTGACAATAAGCTCAGATTTAACTTGCACATCAGTCAGACCATTAAGACCGTAAATAAGAAACTTGGATCCTTGTATAGAATCAAGAACTTTCTAACCCCCAACGCCAAACTAACTATTGCCCGTACGCATCTCCTCTCCACACTACTGTATGCCTCTCCTGTATTTTATTTTCTCAACAAATCTGATATCAACAAACTCTCTGTGACCTACAATCACACTGCCAGATTTATAACTGGACTTCCTTATAGAACGCATCATTGCCTTAACCTAAAAACACTTGACTGGTTAGAATTACCCAATCTCCTCAAACTGAACCAACTATCTGAAGCGTTCAAAATCATTAAGGAACCTGATAAAACCCCCTCACTCAATAATCTATTGACCCCCTACTCTAACCTAAGCAGTCTTCGCTCCTCTAACAGACTTTTGGTACAAAGCATCAAATCTAATAACATGGGAGGCGATGCTCTCTTTGCCAACTCCATTGGTAAGATTTGGAACTACCTCCCAAATAACCTTAGACTTTCTACCTCCCTTTCTCAATTGAAAAAAAATCTTACTCTATTCTTTAAGGCACAATGGCTATGTTCATGCGTAAATTCAGACTAGTTTCTTCCTGATCTACAACCTATCCTACCACACTTGAACAAATCTGGGCTTCTTGTTGCCTGAATCTAACCATTATTCAACTGACCATTAATCCACTTGTTTCTACAACAGTAATTTTTGTTCCTTCATGCTCCCTTGGAATGACACAATGGCTGTGATGTTGTATCTGAGTATAATAACACTATTACTGCCTTACTGTATTTTTGTATAACTGAGTTGGATCTTAGTTGCCCAGTTGCTAACCATAGCTAATCTAATGAAAACTTTAATAATGTGAATTAGCATCTGTCTCTCCATCTCATGTATGTATTTGTAAACCTACTTGTATATTTGTTTTATCTGTGGAGCTTTTCTCCCCGGGCCTCCGCTGAAAAAGGACATGTATCCAGTTGGACTATCCCGGTCAACAAATGTAAAATAAAATAAATAAAATAAAATAAATAAATGTAACCTCCAGACATGGCTTCCAGTAACCTACAGCAAGATATAAGACACCTGCACATAGACCTGGTTAAAATAAACGAAACACTGATGGAGTATATCAACACAAACAACAAAAGGCTGGAAAATGGAAGAAGCTTTAAACAGATATTCAGATGATGTGGTAAAGCTGTAAAAAATAGAGGCTGAAAGGAAGAAAAGGTTGGCTGAATATGAAACTGTTCATAAAGAGCTGTTTCAAAAAATAACAGAATTAGAGGACAGAGCACATAGGGAAAACCTGAGATTTTCAGCTTTACCAGAGAAGCTGGAAGGAACAGACTGCATTAATTTTATGAAAGTACAAATAAGCAACTGGAATGGTATTTCACAGCAGGAGTCACTTGTTGAAAGGGCACATTGTGTATATACTCCAAACCTGGCTATGAGAAAGCAACCTAGACCTTTAATAGTAAAGATGCAATCCTACCAGCAGAAGGAATTGATTTTGACAAAACTGTGTCAGAAGGACAAAGTATGAAAAGTAGAACACAGCAGAGTGTTTGTAGAGTATGATTACTCATTGTACACCAAGCAGAAGAGGAGTAAATTTATTCCACTATTCAGGGAATGTTGAGAAGCAGGTGTGAGATTTAAACTGCTGTACCCAGCTGTCTTCAAGGTATTCTTCTTTTTGATGAAGTACATGCTAAAGATGAAATACAAAAGTGTGTCCAACAAAATGTAAGCTGTGAAACAGGAGATTCTGCTTTTTGTTCATCTGGTAATAAAGACCACAGATAGACTGTATCTGTGAAACCTTTTCCAATGTTTCAAAAGAAAATGTTAGATAGAAGGAAGGAAGCATGAGAGATGACTAAAAGAACTGAGCGTACATTGGAAATGAAGCAGAGACAGGATCTGGGAGATGGAGATGAACACAAATAAAACCAGTAACTTAATGTGGTATTACAATGCAAAAATTATAGTTGTGAAATATAACAGAACAAGAAAATCTGGAAATATTGGACTTTTTCAGAATTTGTTAGACTTGTGTGGGACTCTAAAGCATATGCCCTACTTCAAGTCCTTAATGTTCGGAACAATGGTTTGGGGAGGGGAAGAGAGAGGAGAAAGTTAACTGTAAGTAAAGAAAAAAATTCTTAATAGCACTATTATTTGGTGCATGGTTTTTTTACATGCTATAAAGTAAAGTAAAGTTTTGTCAGTTATTTTTAAGTGTAATGGGGATTGTAAACCGGTGCTGCTGTTCTCTTCTTTTCTTTCACCCTTCTTCTCTTTCTTCTTGCTTGGTCTTCAGAAATGTAGGCACTACAATGTTAAAAAAAGCCTGGGTAAAAGAGTATGACAAAAGAAAAATTAATGTGCTTTTTCTCATTCTTGCATGGTGGAAAGACTGGATTTAAGGACCTTAGATTGAGTTAGTAACAAGTTTTAAGAGAAATTAAGTAAATGAAAAAGAAAACTGAATATTATGAATTTTTTTCTACCAAATGAATGTATGCTTAGTAGCAATTCTGTATCTGGTCCTCATATTTCCATGGAGACAATCTGATAGTGAGAAATTGGCTTCCTGGTTCTTATATCTCCATGGAGACAATCTGATAAAGAGAAATTGGTTAAAATCTGGTGGAGATCGACTGGCTGGGGGAAAAGAAAAGAGAAACTGGCTAAGAGATAATGTTCTCTGAAAGTATTAAGGGGTTTCCCTGCTAAGGGAGCTATAAAGATAAGACAAAACAAGTTAGCACTTAGTAGAAGCACAGGTTACACCATGTGTCTTAGCACAGATAACCTTTCTTTTAGGTCAAGTCATGTCTACTAGTGTGGCTGTCAGTTTGGGACATTTGTTCCTATTAGGAGGGTAAAACTTCAATATTTGAAGATGTACATAGTTTTGTGTGTTAGTATTAAGTTAATAGGTTTTAGAGCATATTTTTTGAGTGCTTTCAATAAAAAAAAGTTTTGTAAGATGTGACATAGGGACAAATGGATAAGACAAGAAACAACTGTATATGTACCGGGGGTGGGCGGTTGGCATAATGGTTAAGATGTTTACCTTACAAACACAAGATGCAGGGCTTGATTCTCACATGGGGTAACTGGCTAGGCTTAAAATGGCTCACAAGGGCAGTTAGCCTAGTACTAACCTGTGAACAAGTAGGGTTATTTACAGCTCAAAAGTTCAACCTGCCAAACAGTACATGCATGTAACACAAAAGCTTGAACTAGACATTTAACAAAAAGGTGTTATACATATATTATAACTTTTTAATACAATCATGTTCTCTGTAATGTCTTTAAATGTCAATGATCTCACAGATAAATACAAAAAAGAAGAAAGTGTAGTGAACTATATTAAAAAATAGAGTGCAAGTAGCTATGTTACAGGAGATACACTTGGAAAGAATTGAATGTGTGAATTTGATAAAGAAAGGTTTTCAGGATGGTTATTCATTGGAATACCTAGGATAAAGGAAAAGACAAGTACTCATATTAATTGCAAAAGGAGCTCCAACAGTGAAGGAAGAGGATAAAAAAAAGATAATGATGGCATATTTGTACTGCTTAGGGGCTACCAGCAAGGGGGGAGAATTACACTGGCATGTATTTATATTCCACCTAAAAATGTTATAATGGAGCCTAAGAAAATTTTGGGAGAAATAATCAAAAAACATTACTTATAGGTAGGGACTGGAATTTGATTTGCAGCAGTCAAGATGTGTCTTTGGGGACCCAGAAAGGACAATATAACAAAGGAGAGTAGACTTTTGAAGAAATTTATGAAAATATTTGGCATGGAAGATGTGAATTCATTAATAGGAGTTTGGAGTGAATTTACATATTATTCCCCAAGATATAAAAACTGGGCTAGGTTAAACAGAGTTTACATTTCACAGGAACATATGCATTTAATTGGGGGTCTTGATAAGCACCCAATAACTATTTCAGATTATGGGCAAATAATAACTAAAATAAAAACACATGGTAATGAAATAAAAATGAAACACTGGCACTTTCCCGCCTATCTGTTGAAAAGAGAGGAATTTAAGGAATGGATAGTGGAGATTATTCAGGAGATATTTGAGAGGACAGAAATTTCTTCTGAAAATATAGCTAGGGAGTAGGATAAAATTAAGATGGAGTTTAAAAATAGGGTAGATGTAGAAGAAAGGCAGCTATGGTAAAGAAGTAACAAGAATTATTTAGGGGACTGACAAATGCAGAGTAGGGGAAATCTTACAGAACAAGAAGAGGATCAACTGCAGAATGCTAAGCAGAAAATAAGGGATTACCTTGATAATATGCACAAGTTTAGAAAGACTGCTGTTAAGCAACTGTTTTTGGATAATAACACTAGAGCACAAAAACTTTTAGCACAAGACTCAGGCAACAGGAAGTAAAAAGGGCTGTTGCCACGCTTAGGGAGCTTATAACAAGTAAGGCAACAAGAGATGCTGTAGAGGTATTAGAAATATTTCAGAAATTCTATGAGAGTCTGTATAAAGCAAAGAAATATGGAAATCAGGAAAAGATACAAATGGAAATATTTATGGAAGAATTAAATATGCCAAGGTTAGAGGTACATAAAGCTCAATTACTAACGTTATGATAGGAGATGAAATAAAAATTGTGATGTATAACCAATCTACAGGAAAGTCCCCAGGAATAGATGGTATTCTGTGGAAGTTTGGAAGCTAGGAGGGAAAACACTGAAATAAGGTTTTGTTTAACAGTATTTTAAGAGAAGGAGAAGTATCAACATCCTTGAATAAAGTAGCAGTAGCTGTAATACCTAAAGACAGTAACGCTCCATCAGATCCAGCTTCATACAGGCCCATTTCAATAGTAAACCATGATTATAAAGTGTTTATGAAAAATAAGAGCAAAACTGATAACACCAAGAAGAGTAGTTCCAGAACCGCAAAGTGAAGACAATAGTTCGTAAAAAAGGTAAGTCCTTTATTAGTTGCCAAGTGGTAAAAATCCAAAGACAGTTGGTACAAAGCAGCAAAATCAGACCAAATGGTAAAATCCAAAGTCAGTAGGTACAGAACAGCAAAATCAGACAAGCGCTTTCGCTTGGAGAATGCCAAGCTTTTTCAAGTCAAAAACCTTATAAAGTGTTTATGTCTACAGTGGCTAAAAGAATGGCAAAACCAAGGCCAAAATTGATAGATATGGATCAATGTGTTTTTTGGAGGGGAGGCAAACATTTGACAACATTAACAGAACACTGATGATCCACAGGGAAGCAGAATGTAAGAAAATATCATTGTTGTTGGTGGGTCTTGATGCAGAGAAAGCATTTGACAAAGTAAGCTGGGACATTATGAGCAGGGCAATGGAAGCATTTGTATTTCCTGAAAAAAATTATAAGGTTGATTAGGAGGCAAAAATGAACATGGGTGGGGTCCTCTCTTATAATTTCTGCTTGAGCAGAGGAACCAGGCAAGGGTGTCCTCGTTCCCATTTGTTATTTGCATTACATTTAGAACCAATGGCAAAGAAAATAAGGGACTCAGAAATTCAAGGATATAATTGGTATATTAGTCAAGAAAAGCTGTCTGTATTTGCAGATGATATTATCTTATACATGACAAAACCAGAAAAGGCATTACAGTGTTGTGGAACATTTTCAGACAGTTTCATATCTTTTCAGGATACAAAATTAATGAAAGTAAAACAAAGGCAATAGCAGTAAATTATGTACCCACACAGGAATTGGTTCAGCAATATCCATATTTATGGGGACGTGATAAAATTAAGTAGTTAGGAGCATTGATTAAAAATGATTCTGGAGGGGCAGCTAAGGATATGTGGGAAGAGACTAAACAAAAGATAATAGAAAAACTGAGAAAATGGAAGCTTTGTTATATGGATATGGATAGTAAGATACAAGCAGTTAAAATGTTTTTAGTCCCTTTAGTCTTATATATAGGTCAGGCATATTTTTATCAACCAGAGGAGAAGCTGGGGATAGCAATTATGAAACAGCTGAAGAACTTATTCTAGGATAGGAAGACAGCAAGAGTCAAGTGGGATAAGCTGATTCTTCCAGTAGAATAAGGCGAATTGGGATTACCTGAACTGATGGGGTATTTCAGAGCTACACAGTTAAGGCTCCTATACATAGCACAAGCAGAAAACTCTAATTCAAAGTGGAAAGGGATGAGGCCTTTAAGGAGAATAACAATAATCATACAGAATATTAAATCTATAAAATACCAGAAAGTATCCTAAGAATTAAGCCAACATGAGAATGAAGAAAGGAGATTCTGCAAATAAGGATAACTGCAATTTGGGATATAGACAATAGGCAAGAGAGGGCTGGAATTTATTGGAGAAAACTGGCAAAAGAACCAAAGTATGGGGAACAAATAACTATAGAAGGAAAGATGACAGAATGGGAAAACGCGAAGAATTTAGCTGGAATGCAGGTTAGAGATTGCCTTCCCTATCAAGGACTGATATCAGAGTATAGGCAAAGAGAAAGAAATAGAGGGGTTCTAAATGAAAGACCAGCATTGGTAGAGTTTTTAGTAGAATCAAGAACAGAATTAGTAGAGCATATAAAATATTGCATGACAACTATAAGTATCAATCAGATGATGTTTGAAAGTATTGGGAAGCGAGACTGGATAAGCAATTCACAAAGAAACAATGGGAGAATATATGTATGTCTCCCAAATATGCAACAAAATCTAGAAGATTTAAGATGTTTGCTTGGAAATGTTTACATAGATGTTTTTTATATCCCAAGCAGACTCCAGAGTAGCTTACTTCAGATAGACAGCAAATGTTGGAAGTGTGATGGGGAAGAAAGAGGTAATTGAGAACATATTTTCTAGGAATGCTGTGAGTTGGCGGAGTTTAAGGATTCCCTGCAGGATGCACTGTCTGAGATGCTGAGTGGGCAGATTGGTGTGACGAGGGAGATGATTTTTCTGAACTATGACACAGAATTGGAACTGCCTAGACAAGGTAAGGCTTTGCTGTGTCTAATTATGGTGGCGGCCAAAAAAGCAATTACTAGAAAATGGAAATCAAAATCTAAACCAGCTATACTAGAAGTAGTGACTATAGTAACAGATATAAAACAACTGGAATTGAGATCTTTAGAAAAGGGTAGAGGCAAACATCATGGGAAAAAATGGGAATTGTGGGAACAATACACACTGGGGAGGAATGAGATTTAATAGAAGACAGGACTTAAATGAACTATGTAATCTTTAACTGAAAATGATTGGGTAGATTATAAGTGCTGTATAATGTTTGCAGCTGGGAGTGTTTTACTATGGTTTTTGATGTAAAATGCTTCAAGTAGGATTGTATCGGTGTGGTTTGTTTTCATGTATATAAATATATGACTGACTATGTTGTAAGTGATGGTTTAATAAAGATGTTTCTTATTTAAAAAAAGGGGCAGGAATTGAATAATTTATGTAATGTTGCTTAGGTTATATGATATATAGCAATATATGTGAAGTATAAAGTTTGTAAACATGAACTTGTCAGTATAATTTGATTACTTTTATATAAATGTAAATTTGCCTATGTCACAAGTCATAATTCAATAAAGGTGTTTTAAAAAAAAACTTACATTCCTTTACAACAGAATCATAATGTTAGCAGCAAACTCTGCCATAATTACCAGTCACTGCAAAGCATTTGCTAAAATTAACTGGATTACTTTCTCTTACAGAACACAGTATGATCAACACAGTTTGTCTAGTCTTCTGTCCAGGCACAATACAAAAGTATTACGATCATAATATCAAAGTGTTTTACCAGTCCCTACAACATGTACAAAAATAGGTGATAAAGACCAAAACATTTTCTTCTTTTCACCCTCATAACTTGAAAAAGCTATCAGCAATAGTGATAGTCTACCAAAATCAAATGTCTTCTCAAATAACATCTTCCAGTGCCAAATGATGCTTGTGCTGTGCACAACTCTCTTAGGACACCTGTGAATTTTTTTATATTTTTTGTGTATCTATAGTGTGATATACTTGCTACCATTGACTATATTTTGTATAGCCTTTGTGCATCCTTCAGTGTTTCTTCTTTTTGCTTTACAACATAAGAGATTTGAGAAGTTAATTAACAATGTAATTGGGTATCGAAGAAGAGTCACCTGGGCTGTAGTTAGGACTTTAGCTTTCTCCACCATTGGTGCAGGCTTCTTCCACTGTATTTTAGAAGGATTGCCAACTTAAATCGGATCCTGATGGAAAGCTCCTCAGAGTCCTGGGATAAATAGCTTTTTGCATATTTATGGTTCACTAGCAAGATTTCATATGAGGAAATTGCAGTGGTACCTGAGAAAGTGTGGTGCCAGTATACTCAGTAATTATAGGTCCCCATCCGGCTGTTACCCTGAATAAATAAATAAAGACAAAACTCTCACGGTAGATAAAACAAGTTTCTCTAAACCTGGGAGTATCCTTCAATTTGAACCCCAAAATCCAGACCCTCATAATGGACTCCTCAAACCTGTCTTGGGGGTCCATGTGGGAGATCTGAGAGATCAGGGGGCTTGAAGCAGGACATTCAGAAAAAAATACAAAAGCATAAAAGAAATGATGGCAGTAATTCTGGGTTTCTAAGCCTTCAATCTATCTGACATCAGGGAATGTTGCAAATCCAAAGAGACAATTCTTAAATAATGCTGTATTGCAACAAGCATGGGGTGATGCAGTCTTAACTACTGTGCAGACTAGTAGACATGGGAGCTAGCCCAAGAGTCAGGTCCGACCTTCAAGGTACTGTAAACTCCATGTCGGCCGAATGCACTGGCAGATCAGCTGAGCCAAACACATGTAGACCCCAATGAATGGAGGTTGAACAGGGATGTGTTCTTTGACATAGTCCACAAATTGGATGTGCCAGAAGCAGACTTTTGTGCTTCTCCAGAAAACAGACAATTGAGCACACATTGTGACAAAATACAAATATGAGACGTCTGAGAAACTGATGCCTTCTTCAAAGCTTTGGTAGGTCTTTTTCTATATACTTGCCTGCCAATTCCCCTTGATTTCCAAGGTGTTACAGAAGATAAGCAATGACAGGCTAAAGATGCTATAGATATCACAATTTTGGCCCTGATGACAGTGATTCTTTCTCCAGTTGAGTCTCGCAAGAGAAGAATCAGTCCTGTTTCCTTAGACTGATGACCTCTTCACCCAGAACAGGAGATTTGTGATTCACCAGAACTTAAAAGCACTAAGGCGAACAGTTTGGATGATATAGCACTCATCCCTTCTGGGCATATGTCTTTTGAGGATGTGCTGGTAATTTGGGGGAGGCCAGGAAACCCAACAAAAGGGAATATTATATAGCAAAGAGGAGAAGGTTCCCCCATTGGTGGCATAGCAGAGAACAGCATCCAAATTCAGCACAGGTTCTCACCTATCTTTTAGGCCTATATAAAGTTGGCATTTCTTATGCCTCTCTAAAGGAATATGCCTTCTGCATGTCTGGTATTAAACTCCCTCTTTATTCCCACTTGCCAGTGAAACAGTTACTTAGGTTCATAGGTTAATGGGTATGTACTAGGCAATCAATCTGTAGACAATTTCAATCCCAGCCAAAAACCCTATTGAAAATTTCTCCCTAGCCACAAGGAAGGCAAGACAAGACAGACTGAGAGAGAATTTGAGGCTGCCCATCCAATTATCTAGGTTTACCTTGAAGGTGGCAAGAGTGCTATTCTGCTTGACATGTAGTGGAAGTTTGTTCCAGAGGTGAAGAATATGTTCGGATATGAACCTATCATGCAGATGTTATCTGCTTATGAAGGTCTGGTTCCTTTAACCAAGTACTTTACATACCCTTGAGTACCCATTTCCCTATAGGTCCTTTCTGACTCAGTTACACAGCAATCTTTTTCACTATTTCTAGCATGTCGAAGGGTCAGTTGTTGGCATCCTCTCCTGTTCAGCTGGTGAATCTGGGAATCTTGAGGCAATGTTACAATTGCCTCATGTACACAGACAACCCTCTCCTCCTCCCAACAAATACAAATATATGCGAGAGATGCAACTATATAGCCAAACTGGAGGCTGAGCTCTCTCAATTCAGTACTGGCAAGACCAGTCAGGAGGAGAAGGTAACCACGCACACCACAAACCCAGTCTCACATAGAACTATCACAACTGCAAACCAAACACATAAACACACAAAAACATACTCGGAGGCGCTGATTAAAAATCTACCAAAACAACAGAGGCCTCCAAAGCAGACACCCAAGCAACCGCCATCTCAAGACATAGCAAATGCAACACATAGTTCACAAAGTCAGTGTGCTAAACAGTCACAGCCCTTAATTCCAAACAACATGCCAGACACACTTGTAATAGGTGACTCCATAGTCAGACACACTGACGTCCCGCTCACCAGACTGAACAAGAAAAAGGTCACAGTAAGCTGCCTGTCGGGAGCTAGAATCCGCCACATAACACAAGCACTCAGGTCACTCCACAGCAAGTACAAATATGACTCAGTCATTGTACATGCCGGTGTGAACGACCTGAGACGTACCTCCCTGGACTACATGAAAAGAGACATAGAGGAGCTCTCTGATTATATAGCCCAGGCCGGTATGACCCTGACCCTGAGCAGCATCTTACCCTCACCAAGAATGATGCCACAGTACAAAGACAAAATGATCAGTTTTAACAATTGGCTTAATTACTGGTGTCATTCTAAGGGGATCCAATGTCTGTCTGCTTGGGATGACATGCTTGACAAGCCACGCTGCTTTGCAAGGGATGGCTTGCACCTGTCACCCCTGGGCTTCAGGATATTGGCCAAGGCTCTTGCCACCCCCATAGTGCCTTTTTTAGGCAAGGCTCAAATGACAAACCTACCTCCCTAGAAAACACAAGTGGAAAAAAACTAAGGGTAATACTGCTCAATGCCAGAAGTCTAAACCTCAAGATGCATGCCCTCGAAGCCCTCCTCAGTATGGAGAACATCGATGTCTATGCAGTGACTGAAACCTGGTTCAAGGCTCCTGAGAGCACCCCAGCACTATCAGGTTTTACCTCATATCATGCTTTCCGGCCCCAAAATTTGAACCGAATCACAAAAGGAGGGGGAGTATCCATATTCATCAAAGATACCCACACCTCCAGGTTAGTGGCAACACACGAAGCATCGGAGACCATCCAGGTGCAACTAACCATAGGCAAAACTGCCTTACAGTTTGTAGCATGCTACAGACCACCCTCTCAAACTCAGGAACCCCACACAGCCTTCCTGAAGACACTGGAGAGTATGAATGTCTCTCCAAATACCATCATATTGGGAGACTTCAACTACCCAAACATAGACTGGGAACATTACTCAAGCCCCAACACCCTAGCCCAAAGGTTCCTAGAATTCATAAACTCAAATGCAACGGAACAACTAGTCACCATTCCCACAAGAGGAGACAATATACTAGACCTGATCATCACAAACATGAGGACAAAATGCTCCACACCGGAAGTATATCCCTCTTTGGTAAGATCAGACCATAAATTAATCTCACTGTAAATCCACATCCCGCCCCCACCCCCTGCACAAAAGACCACAGTGAAGAACTTCTCAAAAGCCAACTTTACACTTCTTAAGACTGAAGTGGTATCCTTCAAGGCCCCTGGGCCAGTGGAAACCACAACCCACACTGCTGAATCCTTTGCAAATGCCTTTTACAGGCACCTTCAAGAATGCATGGATCATGCAATCCCAAATAAAACCAAGACCCATTCCCCCAAAGGCAGGCGCCCGGTCTGGTGGACCCCAGCCATAAACAAACTTTACAACAGGAGGAGGAAGCTACTACATGACAGAGCAAAATCCCTAAAAGGGAAGGCATCTCTGATCAGTACTAGCAAAAAACTACGATCACTCATAAAATCATCCAAGGCCAACTTTGAGAGAAAAATCGCAAAAGACACAAAAGACAATCACAAGGCCTTCTTTAGCTATGTTAGAAACCTGGGTGGAAACTCCCAGATATGCTCAGAGTTAGTCCAAAATGACACAAAATACACTGAACCCACTGACATTGCCAACCTTCTGGCAGACAGGTTCAGTGCAAATTTCTCCTCCCCCTTCCCCCCCAAAAGGAGAAATAACTATCCCAGCAGAGTGTAGCCTCCCTAACATCTCAGATGCCCAGGTGAGAGCCGCCCTCTCTAAAGCTAAAAACACAGCATCAATGGGACCGGACGGTGTCCCGGGCTGTGTACTACATGAACTCCAAGAGGAACTAAACCCACACATAAGGCTGCTGTTTAATCTTAGCCTTACTACACGCGACGTACCCAAAGAGTGGCGTACGGCAAAAGTGGTCCCACTTCACAAAGGCGGTGCTTCTACAGACCCTGGAAATTACCGCCCCATAAGCTTGACGAGCCTGGTCTGCAAAGCTATGGAGAGGATCATTATGGAACTCATAAACAAAGACATTGGGGACCTACAGACATTGTATCCTACCCAATTTGGCTTTGTCAAGGGCAGATCCTGCCTTTTGAACTTGGTCGACTTTTTTGAAACAGTCACTAAGGCCATTGATGAGGGTAAGGCAGTTCACACAGCCTACCTTGACCTTGCAAAAGCCTTTGACACAATACCCCACTCGGGCATCATAGACAAACTCAACAGCTTAAATGTAAACCCATATGTCACGAGATGGGTTGCAAACTGGCTCAAGGACAGAACCCACAGGGTCAGAGTTGCTGAAGCTATGTCACACTCTAAGCCAGTCACAAGTGGTGTCCCACAGGGCTCAGTCCTGGGACCCCTCTTGTTCGGCATTTATTTTTCCGAGGTACAGGCAAACATAGGAGGATTGTGGCTGACAAAGTTCGCAGATGGCTGCAAACTGGGCGCCATACTTGATACTCCAGCGGACACAAACATCCTTCAGAGAAGCCTCATAGAAATGGATAATTGGTGCCAGAGCCATGGCCTTCAGCTGAACGCCAAAAAATGTATAGTCATACCCTTTGGGAAAAACAAGGTACCCACAAATTACCACATAGGTGGTAATCCATTAAGTACGGAAGAGGTAATCAGGGACCTAGAGACCCAGGTTGACAGTAACCTCTCATTTGACACTCACATTGCCAAAGTGGTTAGGAAGACCTTCTATATTGCCCACCTTATCATGAAGGGTTTCACATCTAGATCAAGAGAGGTCATTGTGCCCCTGTACTCTTCTCTTATCAGGCCAATGATTGAATACAATGCCCCATTTGGGATGTATCTTACCCGACACCTGCAGCAGTTGGAAAGACCCCAAAAGTTCCTCACCAAGAGGATAAAGGGTCTTAAACATATGTCATATGCTGCCCGACTGAAAACACTCCAGCTCTATTCAGTCGCATACCACCTACTCAGAGGTGATCTGTGCCTGACGTACAAGGCCATGTCCAATCCGGAATTAATGGACATGCTCCACCTCAGAAAATCCAAATCCATCAGAGCCACGAGAGCAAGAGACTTAAACCTCAACACAGAAATAAATAGGACATGCTGGAGGGACAGATTCATAACCCAGAGGCTCCCTACACTCTGGAACAGAATCCCAATCCATGTTAGGCAGAGCCCCTCACTAACTCTATTCAAGAGAAATCTTGACGAGTGGATGGGAGATCGTAGGTTTACCCCGGGGGTCATCTCTGTGTCACTACTAGACAGAGGCACAGTAAACTAAACCCTAAAAGGGCATAGTATTCTCATCCTAAGGGGTGGTGAAAGCCACACACACACACTCTGGCTAGGCTTATAAATGCCCTAGGGCAGATAGCCTAGTACGAACCTATGAACCTATGAACCTATTAGTTCTGTGAAGGAAAAGGAAATCAAATAGTATTGTATCTTTTGTGCCATGAAAAGTTAGATATAGATCTCAATGAAGGAGTCTGTAAAAGACTGAGTATTCAGAAAGAGCTGCCAGTCTCTCCTGATAACTAGGATTTTTGAGGCCACTTATCTTTTTAGGTAAGAATCTCTGAGGTCTCTGAAGTTGTGTGATATGTTTAGATAAATACATAACAAAAGGTGTATTATATTCAATAATGAGTCTGATAAGATATGGGTAAAGGTGAATTAAAACTTCTCTGGATCTAGTGGAGATGCCTTTGGAAATTAGATAGGTTAGATAAAAGATCTTCTGAACTACTGAGGTGGCATGATTGTCAAATGATAGGGAATTATCAACATGAGTAACCAGATCCCTCACAGCAGTGTCTGACTGGGGGTGTGTGCATCTCCTATACAGTAAGTGAAACTGTTTTGTTTACCAAAATGAATTATGCTACTTTTTTGAGACCATTGTTACTTGCACCAACTATTAACATGGTCTAAGCCATATTGGAGGGATTGTGAGTCAGTTGAAGCTTGAATAGCATCGCCCAGTTTACAGTCACCTGCATAGTCAGTTAGTTAACCATAGGCCAGAAGTGCTGACTTGAAAGTCTGAGAAATATATGCCAACTAGGAGAGGGCCCAAAACTGAGCCCTGTGGCACACCACTAGTAACTGTTTTGCTTTCAGAAGTGCCACCTGTTACTCCAAGCATATGGATTCTGTCAGACAGCCACTTAGCTATCCATTGTACAATGTAAGAATTTATATTTAAATTTACAAGTCTATCGAAAATGCTTGCATGGGGAATAGTGACAAAGGTCTTTGCCAGGTTTAGATAAGCTGTATCCACTGCATAACCACTACCTGTTCTTCAGTTATTTTTTCAAAGAAATTAATGAGGTTAAAGAGGCAGAACCTTCCTTTGATAAAGGTAAATTGATGAGGGCCCAGAGTTAAGAGATATTCAATGTCCAGATTAATGAAGTCTGCCAGATTGCACTCCATTGGTTTACATATTAGGCTAGTGAGACTAATGTGTCTATAGTTTCCAGGGTCCGTGGTTGGGCCATCCTTGTGTAGTGACATTACAACAGCTGTTTTTCAGGCTTCAGGAATGTCACCATTGGAAAAACTTAGATTAAAGCATTTAAGTAGGGGGTTCAGAAAGATCATATTTGTCACTGATTATCCTTTCCCATAATTGCAGTCCTTCATACGAGATCACCAAAAGAGGAGAGAACTTCACCACTGGACCTCAGTTTTGTATTGGGAAGCTCCCACACTCCCCATTTGAACCAGCTGCTTCAACTTCCATAATTTTTTTGTCTTGGAAGAATGCCCTGCTGGTAGACTTGACCTTAGCTAGGAATATTTCAGAACTGCAGGCTTTCATGTGCAGAGCTTCCTTTTTGATATTCCATAAGGAAAGAGTCACTCTCAAAGCCAACCCATGTTTCATGTCTAAGTTAAATGTTCACAAACAACAGAGATTCCACCAAGAACATACTACTCAACTGTCCAGAATTTTGCCTTATATTTTTGGTCTGTCCCTCATAACATTTTTGGTAGATTAGTGCAGGTTGAAGTCACTAAATAATGACATACATCCGAGTTTCAGATTTCATATCCTTCAGAAAATACATGATAATACACAACCTATTATTCTCCATAACTTTCTAAGTTTACAATAACAATATTTAAACTCTGTCCCTATTTTTGCACCATAGTCCTCCATAATTTTTGGCTCTGCCCAGACTTCTTATGCTAAGAAGTATAGCCACAGCTACTCCCACAAAACCTTCCTAAGATAGGTTACTCTTCTGCTCATCTTGGAAGCAGTCTTCATTTCATGCTTGTGGCAAACATTATAACCCAGATAGTATTTCCAGGCTAGGACAGACTTTTGTCATGGCCATCTTGCAGGCCATTGTGTCCCTTGCTCATAGGTTGTTACTAGGCTAATGGCCACTAGGGCCCTTACAAGCAGAGTCGCACACACCAACCCATTTGAGTCCCAAGTAACATGGGTGTCTACACTGGGGGAGAGCATATTAGTAGGGAGGTAATTAAGGATTTGTAGTGGGGGAGTGTTAGCATAATACTTTTCTTATTGATAGCCTCTGTCCATAAGGGATATGGGGGCTAGAGTGGAGTTAAATTTACAATTTCCCATCCAATTGTCAAGGTTTGGGTAGGGTTAGGGATGAACTCTGTTTTACGTGGATGGGGAGCCTATTCCATAGTGCGAGGATTTTTTGGGAAATATATCTGTCTCTTCAGCATGTTCTTTTCACATCACAAGTGAAGTTCAGATCCCTGGAGCTAGTGTTTTTGGTGCTATTTGTTTTGCACATGTGCAACAGATCCATCAGGGCTGGATCTGAGAAAGCCCTGTAAGCCAAGCAAAGATCCCCTCTCAGCAACCTGAATGAGACTGAATACAGAGACAGAACCTTTAGGTGATCAGGGTAGGACAGGGTATTCATTCCCTGAATTCTCCTGGTGAGGAAACTTTGTGGATATTTCAACTATTCCAAGTGTCTGGTTAGATACATGCCAAATGAACACTGATTCAATGATAGGTCTGATAAGAAAAAAAAAGTGGTACTATAACTTCCTTGTACCTGGATGCCATACCCTTACCTATAAGCTGAATGACATAAAATGGTTTCCTTACTATTTTAGCTACGTGTTGATCAATGGCAAGATTGCTGTCTACACATGTTCCCAGATCCCATATTACTGAGTAGACTATTAAGGGTGTTTTATCAATGGAGTATTAACTTGCATTGGCAGTTTCCCAAAGAGCATTATAATGCATTTTTTAGCACTGAGGTTTAGGTGTTAACAACTTAGAATCATGGCAGCCACAAAATATTGCTTTCCTGAGAGCTGCACCACCTGTCATGTGTGATTTGCATCACAGTAGAAACTGTGCAGTAAAAGCACCATAATCCACACCTACCAATACATACTTTTTATAAGCTGTACCTCAACATCAGTACAACCTTGTACACCATGTGTGATTACATCCAAAACAAGAGATGGTAGGTAGTGCTCATTTTATGTCAGGGTAATGGCTCTGACCATACCTGCCGTAACACATTCAGACTGCATCTGCATATTCTGTGGCTTTCTCTTTTCTCTGTTCTTTATGTCTGAATCTTTCTTTCAGATTCCTCTGTTAGACACCTCTGACTACAAACCACATTGACATCTGCCACATGTTCGGCCCAGTGGTATTTCTCCATGATAGCAGCACAGCAAAGGCAGTGTCTACTATTAGTGTATTACAGAGATCTTTATTCTCTTCCTCAATCAGTGTGAAATGGTCAACACCGAAAAAGTAATAGATGGTTGTAGGTTAAAGCCGACTGTGCCTTTTCAATATTCTACAACTGTATCATGACTGTCATCTGTACAACACAAGCATGTAGCACACTTAATGATATGCAAATTAAGTCCTGTATACATGCAGCCGTAATACATACTGTGCAGTGACTACAATATATGAACTGCATACCCATCAGCTATATACCATCAAAATGCATTAGTGTGCAAGTCTGACATCATAATGAACATGGTGCACCATGCATGCAGTGAGTATGCATTGCCCTGTCAGTGTCATGGTAATGATAATGCCTTTGTGCATACTCTACCCACAATGCATTTTGTGTCCCCATGATAAGAATTAGCCTTGGCACAATTTTCCAGTTTGTCTCTACATGTAATTACAGTTGCAGTGTTGTGACCTATTGGCTTATTAGACTTTGACACTGCAGCCACTTTCTGATTTTAAATTTATCAAAGACATTGTCCAAAGGAATTGGAACATTCTCAATGTGGATGATGAGTTTTTTAACAATCTAGGGTTATCGCCTACTATAGTGCTGAAGACCTGGAAAAATGCTAAAAATTGGTTTGAGAAAATACCGCTTCCCCCTTCTGACAGACTGCATAGAGGTACATGTAAATGTGGGACTTATGGGCAATGTCCCTATGTCTTACAACAAGAACTTGTGACTTTGAAAACCAGTTGTTGTTTATTTTGGAATAAATTTTGAGTTATCACAACTTTATTTGTGGCTCACTATTTGTCCTTTGGTTTATGTATCAAAGTTGGATATTTATATGGTATTTTCACTACGGGTGTCTTCTGGGCTCTGGATTTTTTATTACAAGTGCTACTCATAGCTTGGCTGCCTTTACTAGAGTCAGGCTTTTACCCGTTGTGATTATGCCCTCAACACTACGTGAGCCCTCTTGGTTCGGTTACTGCTCTTACTGGCTGCACGTTCATATGCTGCAACTACCGGGCTACAGTCTTGCATTTTTGGTGTAATAATGTTTTTGGGTGACTCCATCAGAATAACATGGAAAGGTCTGGAGGTCCCCATGCTTCAATCGCCACATATTGGCATTTCGGATGACAGTGTGATTTGCAACGTCTCATCACAGGGAGATTTGACACAGCTAATCTCCCTTCTAACTCAACAATGTGCCACTCTAACATCACACTTGGAAAAGTTTACTTTCCCCTCTAATTCATTCCCACTAAATGACACGGTGGTAGCTTCCACTTCCGGTTCACAACAGCAGCGAGTGTGAAACTCTTATGCTGCTCATAATGGTTCTACCACTACACACTGAACATCTATTTCTTTTCCCTCAGCAAGCTCTAATGATAATAATAAACAGCTGTTCATAGGTTCATAGGTAGATACTAGGCTATCTGCCCTTGGGCATTTATAAGCCTAGCCAGAGTGTGTTTGGCTTTCGCCTCCCTTTTAGACTAGTTAACTGTGCCTCTGTGTAGTAGGTCACAGAGGATAGCCCTTTAGGGTTAGTTTACTGTGCCTCTGCCTAGCATGGACACAGAAGAGATCCCAGGGGTAAACTTATGATCTCCCATCCACTCATCAAGATTTCTCTTGAAGAGGGTCAGTGAGGGGCTCTGCCTAACATGAATTGGGATTCTGTTCCAGTGTGAGGGGAGCTTCTGGGATATGAATCTGTCCCTCCAGCACGTCCTGTTTATTGCTGTGCTGAGGTTTAAGTCCCTGAAGCGTGTAGCTCTAAGGGATTTGGATTTCCTGAGGTGGAGCATGTCCATTAATTCTGGGTTAGATATGGCTTTGTACGTCAGGCATAGATCGCCTCTGAGTAGGTGGTAAGCAACTGAGTAGAGCTGGAGTTTCTTTAGTCGAACTGCATAGGGCATCTATTTGAGGCCCGTGATCCTCTTGGTGAGGTACGTTTGGGGTCTCTCCAGTTGCTGCAGATGTTGGGTAAGGTACATCCCAAATGGGGCATTGTATTCAATTATGGGCCTGATGAATGATGAGTAGAGGGGCACAATGACCTCTCTAGATCTAGATGTGAACCCTTTCGTGATAAGGTGGGCTATATAGAAGGTCTTTCTAACCACTTTGGCCACGTGATTGTCAAAGGAAAGATTACTATCTACTTGGGTCCCCAAATCTCTAATTACTTCTTCCGTACTTAAAGGATTACCTCCTATGTGGTAATTTGTGGGCACTTTGTTTTTCCCAAAGGGGATGACTATGCACTTTTTTGCATTTAGCTTGAGGCCGTGGCTCTGGCACCAGGTATCCATCTCTGTGAGACCCATTTGGAGGATGCTTGTGTCAGCCGGAGAGTCAATTATGGCTCCCAGTTTGCAGTCATCTGCGAACTTGGTCAGCCATAGTCCTCCCGTGTTAGCCTGTACCTCAGAGAAGTATATACCAAACAAGAGAGGTCCCAGGAGTGAGCCTTGTGGGATGCCACTTGTAACTGGTTTAGAGTCGGACATGGCACCTGCAATTCTGACCATGTGAGTTCTATCCCTGAGCCAGTTTGCAACCCATTTTGTGACATAGGGGTTGATATTTAAGCTGGTAAGCTAATTTATGATGCCCGAGTGGGGTATTGTATCGAAGGCTTTTATGAGGTCCAGGTAGGCTGTGTGGACTACCTTCCCCTCATCTATGGCCTTGGTAACTGTTTCAAAGAAGTCAACTAGGTTTAAGAGGCAAGATCTGCCCTTAACACAGCCAAATTGGGTAGGGTCCAGTGTCTGGAGGTTCCCAATGTCTTTGTTTATGAGTTCCATGATGATACGCTCCATAGCTTTGCAGACCAGACTAGTCAGGCTTATACGGCGATAGTTCCCAGGGTCCGTTGTGGCACCACCTTTGTGGAGCGGGACCACTGTTGCTGTACGCCATTCTTTGGGTACATATCCTGTAGTAACGCTGAGTTTGAACAGTGACTTTATGTGAGGGTTCAGTTCTTCTTGTAGCTCGTGTAAGACGCAGCCTGGGACACCGTCCGGTCCCACTGATGTTGTGTTTTTTGCTTTGGAGAGGGCAGCCTTCACCTGTGCATCTGTAATGTCTGGGAGGCTACATTCTGTTGGGATAAACATTTGCTCTTTTGGGGGGGAAGGGGGGGGAGTTTGCACTGAACCTGTCTGCCAGGATGTTGGCAATGTCTGTGGGTTCAGTGCATTTTTTGCCATTTTGTACTAATTCAGAACTTATTTGGGAGTTGCCACCCAGATTCCTGACATAGCTAAAGAAGGCCTGGTGATTATCCTTAGCATCCTGGGCAATTTTTCTTTCGAAGCTGGCCTTTGATGATTTTATGAGGGATCGTAGTTTCTTACTAGTACTGATCAGAGATGCCTTCCCTTTTTGGGATTTTGCTCTATCATGTAGTAGCTTCCTCCTTCTATTGTATAGCTTATTTATGGCTGGGGTCCACCAGACAGGTCTCCTGCTTTTGGAGGAGTGAGTCTTGGTTTTATTTGGGATAGCACGATCCATGCATTCCTGTAGGTGCTCATAGAATGAGTCTGAAAAGGATTCTGCGGTTCGGGCAGTATTTTCCACTGGCCCTGGGGCTTTGAAGGATTCCACCTTGGTTTTGAGAACTGTGAAGTTTGCTTTTGAGAAATTTTTCACAGTGGTTTCCTTGGCTGGGGGTGGGGACGGGATATGGATGTCCAGTAAGATTAGTTTATGGCCTGATCTTACCAATGAGGGGTTTACCTCTGGTGTGGAACATAGAGTCCCCATGTTGGTGATGACCAGGTCCAATATGTTGTCCCCTCTTGTGGGAGTGGTGACCAGTTGTTCCATAGTGTTTGAGTTTATAAATTCTAGGAACTGTTGGGCAAGGGTGTTTGGGCTTGAGTAGTTTTCCCAATCAATGTTTGGGTAGTTGAAGTCACCCAATATTATGGTGTTTGGAGAGACCTTCATATTCTCCAATGTTCTCAGGAAAGCCGAGTGAGGTTCCTGAGATTGGGAGGGTGATCTGTAGCAGGCTACAAACTGAAAGGCAGTTGTGCCCACTGTTAGTTGCACATGGATGGTCTCCGATGCTTTGTGCAGTGCCACTAACCTGGAGGTGTGGGTATCCTTGATGAATATGGATACTCCCCCTCCTTTTGTGTTTCGGTCCGAGTTTTGGGGCCGAAAAGTATGGTATGAGTTAGAACCTGGTAGTGCTGGGGTGCTCTCGGGAGCCTTGAACCAGGTTTCAGTTACTGCACAGATATCGATATTCTCCATACTGAGGAGAGCCTCGAGTGCGTGCATCTTGAGATTTAGACTTCTGGCGTTTAGTAGCATTACCCTTAGTTTGTTTCTCCTTGTGTTGTCTATGGAGGTGGGATTGTCTTTTGAGCCTTGCCTAAAAAAGGCACTATAGGGATGGCAAGAGCCTTAGCCAGTATTCGAAAGCCCAGGGGTGACAGGTGCAAGCCGTCCCTAGCGAAGCAATGTGGCTTGTCGCGCATGTCATCCCAGGCTGACAGACACTGGATCCCCTTTGAATGACACCAATACTTTAGCCAATTGTTAAAATTGATAATTTTTTCTTTATACTGTGGCATCATTCTTGGTGAGGGCAAGATGCTACTCAAGGTCAGGGTCATACGAGCCTGGGCTACATGATCAGAGAGCTCCTCTATGTCTCTTTTCATGTAGTCCAGGGAGGTACGTCTCAGGTCATTCACACCAGCATGGACAATGATGGAGTCATATTTGTACTTGCTTTGGAGTGACCTGAGTGCTTGTGTTATGTGGCGGATCCTGGTGCCCGATTGGCAGCTTACAGTGACCTTCTCCTTGTTCAGTCTGGTGAGTGGGACATCAGTGTGTCTGACAATAGAGTCACCTATTACAAGTGTATTTGGTGTGTTGTTTAGCCTTAAGGGCTGTGACTGTGTGGCACACTGACTTTGTGAAGTATGTGGTACGTGGGTATTGTTGTGGGGTAGCGGTTGCTTGGATGTCTGCTTTGGAGGTCTCTGCTGCTTTGGCAGATTTTTATTTAGAGCCTTTGAGTATGTTTTTGCAAAGGAATTTGCAGGACTGGCTTCACTGAGAATTTTGTGCTTTTTTCTTCAACTACACTTAATGTTCTGTGGATAATGTTGACATGGCGATCAAACCCAGCATGCTTGAAAAAAGCATTCTAAGGTGCGTAATCTTCAGGTTGATAATATGTATTTAACAGAATGCCTTAAGGTCAACAGAGTTCCAAAAGGACTTGGATTTTACAAATTCCCTAATGGCCTGGTCCCAGGGAGTAAAGAACATTCTCAACTATTACTAATGTTTGACCTGCACGGTTGTGATCTTATGAATTTTATTATTAATTTAAACTCTTCGATTCTGTACAAACCTCTGGAAGAAACTTCTGTCTCGAATGATCAGATTACCAATGAATGACCTGTTATATGAGCATATTAAGTATAATTATGACAATGTTTTTTAAGAGCAGATGAACAGGTTCAAAGAATGTGGCTAGGAAACAGAAAAAGCTTATCAGGGAGTTTAATGAATATACTAACCCTACTGCATAACCCCTGCCCAAACATTTATTTAAAGGTGACACTGACATTAACTCACCTTCGAGGAATGACAGTTTACAGGGCAATTTCCATCACAATGCTGTTTCTAATTCACCAGATGTTCAAGTTAGCACTTTCCATAATCCCCTAACTCCAACTGTAATGACAACCCCCCACTTAGATCAAAAAGGGTGTTAAAGTGGGGTTGGGATGACAACAATACTTTTTTCAGCCCCCCCCAAACCATTTCTCCCTGGCACTGGTGAGGAGGAGGAAAGGAAAAGCAAGGGGGAAGGGTCAGAAGAGGCACTATTAGTTTCCTCTGAACAAGCCAATACCATGAGTTCTCCAGAGTCTAACATTGTGTTGTCCCACAATGGTGTCATACTTTCCTACAAAGGTTTTAATATTTTTAATTATACTGACATTTTGATTAACAATACACATTGTTCACGTTCCAGCAAAGATTGTAAATTTGTTTCCCATATTAAATATTTCGGATTTAATGGTCAAACTAAAGTTGTTCACCAGAAAATAAAACTTTCAACTCATTTTCAATAACTCTGGTGAAGGGGTAGAATTCCACAAATTAACAAATAAGGCCAACAAAGTAGCTGGAGTTGCCCTTTTCGATGTTCATTCTTGTGCAATATTGAGACATAGCCCAAAATTGAGAAACCAAGTTTATTCACATAAAACACCAAATAAAACCCAGAATTATCGGTGCTTTCATCCTGTGCATTCAGAACTTCATCAGATGAATAGTAGAACATTTAATCACATTTTATATTAAATATCAAACACGTCATAATAATCAAATGGATACTGACACACCCCCTTAAAGGCAAAAAAATAAAACATACATTCTTAGTGTTAAAATCACATAAAGTAGGTTAGAATATCTAGTTATAAATATGCATATTTAAAAGTGAATTATGTAATAATGCCTAAAAATGTATTCTATACATACATTGATTATCTTTCTATCGTTTTTAGTTTCAATAGGGAGCTTATTGAGATGTGTTCATTTAAACCAGGCCGGTTAAAACAGTATGGCGCAGTGGTGCAGCGGTAGCGTTGTCGCCTCACAGCAAGAGGTTCTCCGGTTCGATTCTCAGCTGGGGTGCCTTCTGTGTGGAGTCTGCATGTTCTCCCTGCATTCGTGTGGGTTTCCCCTGGATGCTCCGGTTTCCTCCCAAGTTACAAAGACATGCATCAGGAACCTTTCTCCCAAGGCCTCTGCTGAAAATTGGCTTTGTTCTAAGTCGGACTTTCCCGATAAACAATAAATAAATAAAACCTGGCCAGTTTCCTGCATTAAATCGCAGCTGCTAGTACAGCTCCCTCTTCTCTTAATAACAGAGACCAAGCTCCACCTCTAAGTTCTGCTATAATGCTATCAAGTACTGCAAATTTAAAATCATGCCCTTCATTTTCTAAAATATGTTGCTTAAGGCATTGGTTTCCCTTTTTAACCTAATGTCATGTAAATGCTCATATATATGTTTTTTAATTTACGATCAGTTTTCCCAATATAATAACAACAGCTGTTGCACATAGCACAATATATAACTTTTTCAGAGGCACAATTAAAGCTTTGGTGAATCCTGACGAGGGAATGTATGTTTTATTTTTTTGCCTTTAAGGGGGTGTGTCAGTATCAATTTGATTATTATGACGTGTTTGATCTTTAATATAAAATGTGATTAAATGTTCCACTATTCATCTGATGAAGTTCTGAATGCACAGGACAAAAGCACTTATAATCCTGGGTTTTATTCGGTGTTTTATGTGAATAAACACAGTTTCTCTACTTTGGGCTCTATCTCAATATTGTACGAGAACAAACACTGAGAGGGGCAACTCCAGCTACTTTGTTGGACTTATTTGTTACTTTGTGGAAGTTTGTTTCTTTTTGAAGAGGTAGAATTAACTAATGACCGATTCAAGAAAAAGAGCATTTTTAACCCCACTCTTAATCCAATGTTATTGATTTTTTAAAAAATTTGTGAGAAAGATTTTTATACTTTATGTGGTTCTCATTCATGACAGCATTTTAATTTGACCAAAGAGGAAAGGGACGTTTTATTTAACTTAAGACATGAATCCACTTTGAGGGAGATGGTTCCTGACAAAGAAGGTGACATCATGTTAGCAGACAAAACTGATTACATCTGCCAGATGTCCAATACGTTACAGGATTTCAGTAACTATCACCCGGTTTCCATTAATTAAATCAACACTGCATACAAGAAAATTGATCTGTTCCTAGAAGACTTTGATGCAGGGTGTCATTTCTATTGATACATACAACTTCTTATACATCACCAAACATTTGACACCAGCAGCCTTTGGTATTCCAAAGGATCATAAGGACATCTGTAATCCTCCTCACAGGTTGATTGCAGCTGCCCATTGTTCTGAAACTCTGTTAGCAACTTACATTGACCGAGTACTGAAACATTTCCTTACCTCCACCAGTCATATACTCAAAGACTCATGGAATTTTTTTGTCTAAAATTAAACAACATTTTTACAGTGATATGTAGTTTTTTTTTTTTACAGTGGATGTGGTGGACCATGGACCACTTCACCAGCATTCTATAACTTGTCGATTTGGATTTTTTCACTCGGCCATTTTGGAAATAACTGATTTTGACAGTAGCTTTGTTAATTTCATCACCTTTCTCATTATATTTTTTTGAGGGGAAATACTTCTGAGAAGTATATGGTATGGCCATGGGTGCAATTTGTGCCCCCATTTATGCCAACCTAGTTACATATTGGTGGGAAAAAGCCTATATTTTCAATTTCTTTTACTCGGATTCCCGACACATGTACTTACGATATTTGGATGACATTTTTATTTATTGGAACTCTTTCATAGGTTCATAGGTAGGTACTAGGCTATTGGCCCAAGGGCCTACGTAAGCCTAGCCAGCAAGTTTCCATAGCTTACGCCACCCAAGAAAGTTATTTTCCTGTGCCACTGTTGAGCAGAGATGCAGAAGTGATCCCTGGGCTGTATTTCCTATTTCCCATCCACTCATCCAGATTTTTCTTGAAGAGTGCTAATGAAGAACTTTGCTTGACATAGATGGGTAGCTTGTTCCAGAGTATAGGAAGTCTCTGGGACATGAATCTATCCCTCCAGCGTGTCCTGTTTATTGTGGTGACAAGGTTTAGGTCCCTAGAGCGTGTAGCTCGGAGGGATTGGGATTTCTTTAGGTGTAGCATGTCCAACAGCTCTGGGTTTGACATAGCTTTATATGTTAGGCAGAGATCACTTCGGAGTAGGCGATATGCTACAGAGTAAAGCTGGAGTTTTTTTGAGGCGGTCAGTGTATGGCATTTGTTTGAGGCCAGTAATCCTCTTTGTGAGGTAGTTCTGTGGCCTTTCCAGCTGCTGCAGATGTCTTGTGAGGTACATTCCAAAAGGGGCGTTGTACTCTATAATGGGTCTAATGAGTGATGAGTAGAGGGGAACAATGACCTCTTTTTTCCTGGATGAGAACTCTTTTATGATGAGGTGTGCCACGTAGAAGGACTTCCTGACTACTGTGGCAATGTGACTATCAAAGGAGAGACTATTGTCCACCTGGGTCCCAAGGTCTCTTATCACGCATTCGGTGTTAAGTAGATTGCTGCCTATGTGGTAGTTCATGGGTGCAGAGGTTTTACCAAAGGGGATGACACTGCACTTTTGGCATTGAGCTTGAGGCCATGGCTTTGACACCAGGCATCTGTCTCAGTGAGGCCCTTCTGTAGGATGTCCACATCATTTGGGGACTTGACTATGGCTCCTAGTTTGCAGTCATCTGCGAACTTCATTAGCCAGAGGCTTTCTGTGTTAGCCTGTACTTCAAAGAAGTAGATACCAAACAGGAGAGATCCCAGGATGGAACCCTGTGGTACTCCACGTGTCACTGCTTTGAGGACAAATTTGGAATCTGCAACTTTTACAGTGTTGTTTCTGTCAGTCAGCCAGTTGGCAACCCATCTTGTGACATAGGGATTTATACCTAGTTTAGTGAGTTTAGCTATAATTCCAGAATGGGGGATGGTGTTGAAAGCCTTGGCGAGGTCAAGATAGGCTGTGTGAACCACCTAACCCTCATCCACGGCTTTGGTGACTGCCTCAAAGAAGTCGATCAGGTTCAGGAGGCATGATCTGCCTTTCACAAACCCGAACTGGGTGGGATCCAGAGTTTGAAGGTTACCAATGTCTTTGTTTATGAGTTCCATGATGATACATTCCATGGCCTTGCAGACCAGGCTCATCAGGCTAATAGGTTGATAGTTCCTGGGATCAGTGGTGGCTCCCCCTTTGTGGAGTGGGATAACTGTTGCTGTGCACCATTCAGTGGGCACAAAGCTTGATGCGAGGCTATTATTGAACATGGTGCTTAAGTGGGGAGCCAGTTCATTCTGAAGTTCATGTAAAACGCAGCCTGGGATGTTGTCCGGTCCCATGGATGCTGTGTTTTTGGCTTTAGAGAGTGCAGCTTTTACCTGTGTAGTTGTGATTACTGGGACTCTGCATTCTTCCTGTATAGATATGGGCCCTTTAGGGGGTGAGAGGGGGGTAAAGTTAGCACTGAACCCATCTGCCAGGATGTTGGCAATATCAGTTGGTTCTGTAATTTCCGTGCCTTTGTGCTGTAACTCAGAGCACATCTGGATGTTGCCATCTAGATTCTTGACATATCTATAGAATGCTTTGTGGTTGTCCTTGGATTTAGTGGCGATTTTTCTGTGAAGCAATACCTGAATTTCTTGCATTCTTGAATAACATAACATCTTTTCTCAGGTTAACTCATTCACACACAAAGGACAAGGTGAATTATTCAGATGTCAGGATTTGGAAAGACAAGGTTCACAATTGTTTTCAGTCATCCATTTTTAGGAAACCCACTTTTTCCAATACATACTTACATTTCAACAGCTGTCATTCCTTGTCATGTAAAAGGAACATTATAAAAGGGCAGCAAGAATGGGTTCCACGTATCACATTTTTTTAAAAAATGTGATTATATTTTTAATATGTTTCTAGAAAGGGGTTACTCTTTCAACATTCTTGCCCCCATACACCATGAAGTTTTTAAGGACTGGGGTATTAGATTCCAGCAACTTTTAGGCTCAGATTTTTCCCAGGCAATACATGCCCCCTTTACATGACACACAGGCAGATAATAATATTCTAATTCTCTAGTGGTTACATATAATTCTAATTTTAAATTTATCAAAGACATTGTCTAAAGGAACAAGGTGGATGATGAGGTTTTTAACAGTCTGGGGGCATCACCTACTATAGTCTTCAAAACCGGGAAAAATGTTAAAAATTGGTTTGAGAATATATTGCTTCCCTCTCTAACAAAGGTACGTGTAAATGCAGGGCTTTTGGGAAATGCCCTTATGGCTTGCAACAAGAACTTGTGACTTTGGAAACCAGTTGTTTATTTTGGAATAAATTTTGCATTATCACAACTTTATTTGTGCCTCGGAGCCCCGGCCCTATATGCAAAAATAGGAAAAAGGAGTTGTGGATGGATGGATGGAAAGTTGGATATTTATATGATATTTTTAACTACTAGTGTCTTCTGGGCCCTGGAGCTTTTATTACAAGTGCTATTTGTGGCTTGCCTGCCTTTACTAGAGTTGGGGTTTTACCCATTGTGATTATGCCCTCAACATTTGGTTCGGTTATTGCTCTTATTGGCTGCACGTTCACACGCAGCTACTACCGGGTTACTGATTAATAAATTACAATAAGTAAAACATCCAATAATGCTTTGTTAAAAGCATAAGCATTCTTACATGTCTGAATGTAATACTGTATAGTATTACAGAATCTAGGACCTATAATGGCAAATGTTTTATCTCCATGGAAGAGTTTGTTATGTGCTTTTTCCTAAGTGTAA
Organism: Protopterus annectens; assembly: GCF_019279795.1. Taxonomy (NCBI): domain Eukaryota; kingdom Metazoa; phylum Chordata; order Ceratodontiformes; family Protopteridae; genus Protopterus; species Protopterus annectens. The sequence goes on from NC_056739.1 coordinate 111,757,463, forward strand.
TGGTTTGGAGGAGCATAACTGGAGTTTGCTACCAAACCAGAGTGTAATGATCAGGTAAGAGAGTGTCAGAAATTCATGTTAAAGGATTTGAGTAACATGCTACAGCTGAAAATGAGGAGGTTTATGTAGATAAGAAAGGGTTAGTCTTTTGATAATATGTTGGCACTCATCACTGGATAATAGATCATCAGGAGCTGATGGTTTTGACATAATTCCTAAGTCAGCTAAATTCACTGTCCACTGGTAATGTTTAAAACTAATTAAATTGCTGATGTACAGAATTGCTTATAAACCATAATGATGATGTGTTCCTCTGTTACGTGTTATACAGAGTGCATATAAGTAATGGCTGAGTACAGATCCTTAGAAACATTCTAAATAAGAGGTTGGGGAAGATTTAAAGGAAGAGATAGATATTCAAAATACCTATTGTATATGGAGTTTGTGAACTACATGAAACATGCCTGACGAAGGTTCTGTTTTAACCACTTCATAAAATTGCCTGATGTAAGACATAATCAAAGCTTTTTATGTTAATAAAAAGGATTCTAGCAAGTATGCCCTCATGTACTTTCCTGTAAATGTTGCCTCTTAGTATTACTAAGGAAGGAATTACATGACCTATCACACAGTGGGCCATATTCATAAGGTATTTATGAATTTGACTTCATAATGATTTTTCTTCTGCTGTGAGAAGGGTAGGTGACTTAATAGGTCTAAACATATCAGTTTTTTTTGGACTGATAGAGGCAGTCATGGAAACAACAAGGTCTGTTTTCCAAAGTTCAGGTATGCAGCTTAGGGTAAGCTACAGATTTATTACATACAATCTCTGGAATACTTAGAGGAAGTGCACAGGTTTAATAAACTGCAGATATGCTGAGGTGCCTTCAGAGGGGTCATGATGTAATACTCTGTATGTGCTCTTTGCCATTAACTGTAAAATGCAGATATCCTGAGGTGTCCTTCAGAGGTTCCTATCACGTTATAGAAATTATGAAACATCGAACACTACAAGATCGAACTTGTATGTTCGATGTTTCATAATTTCGAAAACGGAAAAAAAAAACCCACCATAAATTAACTGTTGTAAGCATGGGGGGCAAGCCCCCCTGCACCCCCCAGAACCCCTGCTGTTTAAATATACCAACTCCAAGATCGCACTATAGTGTGGAAAGGGAATATTTCCCTTTACTGCACTGTAGTGCGATCTCGGAGTTGGTATATTTAAAGAGCGGGGGGTGGGGGGGTGCAGGGGGGCTTGCCCACCTGCTTACAACAGTTATTTAACTGTTGACTTTTTATTTCTTTTTTTTTTTTTACTTCGAATTGCTGAAACTTCGATTAACTGTGTTTGATGTTTACAGTTTCGAAGTTTCAGCAATTCGATAACGTAATAGGAACCCGTCCTTCAGAGGGGTCATGATGTAATACTCAGTATGTGCTCTTTGTCATTAACTGTAAACTGCAGATATGCTGAGGTATCCTTCAGAGGGGACATGATGTAATAGTCTGTATATTTTCTGCTGTTAATTGTATAGAAGTGTAGAACCTGTCCACCAAAAAGCTATAGCTTATGTAAGAAATGAGCTGCTGATGACTATTAAGAAGTCATTCGTATTACATGAGTTTTTTTCTGACAGTAATATTTGTTTCCAGAATTATCTGGGACTGTAGATGTTGTCTAACAGATCACACACACACACACACACACACACACACACACACACACACACACACACACTGAGATTTAGCTACTTTAACTGTTCTCTTTTAATGGTTACTTACAGAGACATGGGTCTGAGAGCAGTGTTAACATACAATTAGTTAACATACTTTTCAAACTGTGTCTCTGGTCGTCTGTACAGGTACTGAGCCACATACTGAATTAGTCCTGAGGGAGAAGTATTTATTCTAAAGCAGAGAAGGAATCAAAAGAAGCAACAGTAAAAACAGCCTGGCCAAAGTCAGTAACGGGTGATAGCATCTGAAAGATCAGTTTGCAAAGGAAGGGCATAGTCATTGAGAAAGGCTCTAAAAGACATTTGTCTTGTAGTTTTTTTTTTTTTTTAAACAGACACATACTGGGAATTAGGCCCCAGGTACTCTGTTTAGAATGTCCCTGAATGTTGTTCAATACGGAAAATAAGTTAGCACTTAGTCAAGTATAGACTCTGTCCAATGCAAAGCTGGGGCAAAATAATCCTAGTGATAAGCTGAGTGAGATAATACTTTGGCATACTAGAACTACATTGTGGTCATTTCATGCATGACAAAAAGAAAGAATGACAAATAATGGTGACTAAACAAAGGAGATAATGAAGAGGGGTGTGCTAAGGCATTCCTCAGGAGCCATTCATCATGACCCAGTTAGAGTCAGTACAGTGGAGCTACTCATATAAGCTATAAAAGTTTTAAAAACTAGTAGAAAAGCACATCCCCAAATAATTTTACCAAGCCTATCGGATCTGTAAAGTGTGGATTTATAAAGTCTTACATTTGTTGAGACTGGCTCTGGGATTTAACTAGTACACATATATTTTAATTATTCCAAGGTAAAGCTGTTTACACCATGATTCAAAGAACGTATACAACAGGTCTACTGTTTTAATACAGTTTTTTTTTTTTTTTTTTGCCTGAGGACATATATGCAGTGTGTTTATGACATTGTGCACACCATGACATTTGCAACCCACTGAGTGGAAACTTAAAATAAAGGGAGACCTCCTCACTGCCTGTGACTAATGTTGGATCAACTGTAGACTTCATACCCTGTAACTGGGAACTCTGTATGCCACCCTTTTCAAGCACTTAATAGTGCTCACCTTCCAAATCGAGCAGGGACATACATGGTAACCCTGATGTAAATCTGTGCCTACTCATCCAATCATCAAGACTAGCCTTAAGGAAAGATAAAGCAGTACTTTACTTGATCCATAATAGTAGCTTATTCCATAACATGGGGAATACATTCTGTTTGGAACCTATCGCTCCAGTGAATTTAGTCTATTTGTTGGTGTAAAGCTAGGTCCCTCGCATGGATGTTTGCAAAGCCACTGGTTTTGAGGAGAAGAAATAGGAAATCAAATTGGACTGGGTTTTCATGTCTTGAAAAGCAAGACACTGGTCACTTAAGACCAGCCAGTAGACTATTGAGTACAAGGACAGTTGTGCTAATCTATCAGAATAGATAAAGGATTTAAGGCATTTAATCTTCACAATTAAAAATTATTGGGGGACTTTCCAGTTTAGACATATGCTTGGATTTGTACATACCAAAGGGGGTGCTGTATTCAGTGATACATCTGATAAAGACAAAGTACAGTGGTAAGATGATATCTCTGAATTTTGAAGATATTCTCTTAGAAATTAAATGGACCAGCTAGTAGAAACATGATGACTATAAGAGAGAGAGAGTTGTACCATTAAGCATCCAGGTCAATTATGATGATCATATCTGTCTGAAGAGACATACCATTTATAATATATGAGGTGGGGGTAGCTCTTTTTGCTGAACATTACTATGCTGTACATTTTTGCATTTAGCGTGAGACCTTTTTCAGTACACTAAGTATGTGCATATTCCAGCCCTTGTTGGAGCAGTTTAGTGTCAGTGAATGGGTGGATGAGAGTGCAGTGCCCAGCATGTAGTTATCAACAAACTTGTCAACCACACTTTTGGGATACTGACTCGGAGTTCTGCAAAATAAATACTAAACAAGACACAGTAAAGCACAGATTCCTATGGTGCTCCATTAGTTACAATTTTCCATTTAGAGAGTAAACCAGCAGCTTTCACAACTGCGGTGGTGGTGCTGCGGTAGCGTTGCCGCCTCACAGTATGACATTGTCCTGTTTGATTCTCAGCTAGAGCGTCTTCTGTGTGGAGACATGCGTGAATGGGCGTACCTTCGTTGAAGGTTATGCATCAGAGCTGGCAACTCGGCACGTAAAAATCTTCTGCCAATCATTAGTGGACCGGAGTTCTGCTGTGGCGACCCCTAACCGGGAAAAGCTGAAAGACACAACAACCAGCAGCTTTCACAACCTGAGATCTGTTGAATAAACAATATGAAATCCATCAGGCAAAGTAGGGGTGTACATTAGCTTTGTCTAGTTTTTCTGTAATACTAGCATGGGCATATTATCAAAGGCCTTGGCAAGGTCAAGATAAGCAACATGCACGGAGTGCTCACTGTCCACAGTCTCTGTACTCTGTAACATTTTACTAGGTTCAGGAGACAGGACCTGCCCTTCAAAAAGCTAAACTGAGTGGGATCAAGACTGGTTAAGTGGCCTATGAATGCACAAATGATTCTGCTGTGATATGTTCCATGGCTTTGTATATATTGCTGGTAAAACTAATCACGAGTCTATAATTATCTGGGTCTGTAAAGGTGCACCCTTGTGTAGGGGAGTTATACAGTGGATGTTCTTCACCCTGTGGATGGGCTAAGGTTGCACAGATAAACAGAGGCTGGGATAATGCATACTTGGCACTGATGGGAAAGCAAACCGGTATGTTACCTGGTCCCATGTAAATATTTTGATAGGGATTCTATAACTTGTTCCAAGATGATTTTTGGGGAAACTAAATTTTCAGGGATGGGAGGAGCAACAATGTGAGTAGGTGGGGTAAAGTGTTCACTAAATTTGCTTGCTACTGCATTGATTATAGACTTAGAACTGTAGTGTGTGATATTACTAAAGAAGAGCTCAGTGCACAGCTCTATGTCATTCCTTAATCTCCTGACATCACTGAAGAGATATCTGTAGCCTTCTTTGGTGTCCGTAGCAACTTGTGCTTCATTCTCTGCTTCACATTTTCTAATAATACTTTTAAGTTCCTTGATGGCATTTTAGTGTGGTCTTGAGGTAGGAGGAGTTCTTACAACTTTTCATTATTTTCCTTTATTTTGTTAAATAGTTTATTAAAATGAGAGTTCCAGCAGAAAGGTTTATTTCTGAATTTACTATTGTTAATAGAATTACGTTTATCATTATAAACACAACTATGGATGTTAAGGCCTTTTATCACCTTAACTATAAAGACCCACTCACAAATCCACATTGCCACACTTTGCATACCTTTACAACCTAACTCCATTAACATCTCTGTTCTGGAGGGCATACTCTCCTGGCTCTGACTTCATACAAAACATATTACAAGATGTGGATATATACTGGCTAAACTAAGCAACTTCCCCACAGGAATACTCACACAGATAACCACTAGGGAAGAAAGTACTGTAGAATGGATACTCAACAACACAATAACCAACGTACTCTCATTCAAAATCTATGCAATTCAATAAGTGACCACTATCCCACATTCATCAAATGAGATAAACAAAACATCAAAGTGAGTATCTATAACTGGGTTTGAAGTAAAATGTTTCAATAAAAACATCTTTGTTTGCCAACCCAAACAATGCAACTGAAACCCTCTAAAATCCATTCACCTAGATGAGGCCACAATTAATTACTTTAATCAAGAATGTCTAAGTATACTTGATTCCACTGCTCCTATCTACAGAAAAAAGTTAAAAACATTACTGTTTCTTGGATTTCAACTGAAAGCATACAACTATTGATCACCAGAGATAAGGCTTGAAAACAATGGAGATGCTCCAACAATACAATCTAGATAAATCTACAGTATGCTTAGAAACTAAGTCAAAAGTGCTATCAATCAGCTAAACAATCCTATTATGGTAAACTAATTAGCTACACTCATACCATTCCTAAACAGTACGAATCATGCGTAAGCAAACTACTCAAACCGGGAAGGAAATCCAAATCCATCCCCAGTTAATCAAAATACAATATTGCTTTTATCTTCAACAGACACTTTATTGACATAGCTACATTTTTCAAAATATATAAATTTCTTTCATTAAAAACCTCCCATCTGGCTCTTTTAAATGTAGCCTCTATAAAAAGATTGCTTCAAAATTTAAAGACCACTTCTTTGTCACCTGATCTTCTTACTTCTGAGCATCTTCAAATAGCCTTTCATGCAATAGCCTATCCAGTTACAATATTAATCAGCAGACACCTTACTGAGCAATATAGTCAAAGTTTTGGAGAAATAAATCATGCACAATACCAATCCATAAAGATGGATCCTAAAATAATCCAGTTATAGGCCCACAGTCCTCATATTAGCACTCTCCAAGAATCTAGAAAAGCGTATACAAAATCAACTACTGTTTCACCTCTCTACAAATAACTTGTTGTCATCCACTCAACATGGGTTTCATCTAGGATGCAGTACCGAGACTGCCCTACTATCTTTCCTAAATAACATCTACTAAAGTAAAACCTATGGCCATGTTCCTAGACTTGGCCGAGGCATTCTTCTCAAACAATTGTCAGAAATAGACCTTTGCACCAACACTGTAACTTGATTTAAGAACTACTTCTCAAATCATACCCAAGCCATTAAATGGTCACAAACCTTCTGTGACTTTCTCCGCATCAGTATAGGTGTCCCATAGGGATTGATACTTGAACCTCTCCTATTCTCCATCTTCATTAATAAAATGCCTCAGTAATCCAGTATTGTAGCTTTTTAGCTGAATATTAGGCTAACTGCTGTGAAGGGCCATTTTAAGACTAGCCAATAACCCAAAGTCAGAATTAAATTCTGTACCTTATTTCTATGAGTTAAAGACCGTAACCATTATGCCAAACCCACCCAATATTATAATGAATTCACCCTAATTAACTCAGCCAACTCACTAAACCTGCTACAATTCATCACTTAGAATAATGTTCACATTATTGAAGACTGGCTGTAAGAACTTCAACTACTACTAAATGCCAATAAAACAAAGCTAATTTTTATATGGCCCAAGAAAAATGTCAATTACGTCAGACAGTAACAATACAATTGACCAAGTCAAATTTGTAGAGGTAATCTTTGATCACAAACTATCCTTTGACAAGCACACAGATGATGTTACTTCTACATTAATACATCTACACATTATCTAACTAAGCCAGAGGAGCTTGACACAGGCAAAGCCCTGCTTCTCCCTTTATTACTGTACTTCTCTTCCTACATTCTGACTAACATCTCTAAAACCCACTTTCATAAACTTTAAAAGACCTACAGTAAGCTGTCAAATTTGTAGAAAATGTCCCAACCAAAACCCATCACTGCAGTGACATTCACAACAGAGTTGAGCTAGAGTTGTCTCATTTCTCACACTGAAAGAAGTAAAAACCATACAGAAACAAACCCCTATCCACTCTAGCAACAAGAAACCTGCGTTCACAAACTCAAAACCTCCTACAAGTAACTAAATCAGTTACTCAGTACAGTGACTCTTTCTACAGTGTCTATGCAACCAAATAATAAAGCTCCATCCCACATGACTTCAGAAATGAAGGAAATCAAAAAAAATTTGTAGCATGTTAAAAATCCATCAAGCATACAACTGATCCTGCCTTTGCACATAGAACTGTCCCTCTCCCCTCACTCTTTTATCTAATCTTTCTTTCTCTTTCACACTAACATTCTCTTATATTCCCCCCACTACATCTTCTCCATCACTTTTTTCCCTTTACTTTTCTCCTCATTCAGATCTTGGTCTCCCTTCGGTTTCCTCTACTATAATGTTCTACATAAAGACATCATGATTTATACGCTTTAAACAAGTCTTCTTCTCTTTTCTTACTATTTACCTACCTACTTACCACTCTTTACCTTCATATATGCCAACTTTCTACTCTAAGCAATATGTAAAATCTGTCCCTGATTTTGGGCCTTTGTTCCTTCTCCCAATTATTTTTCACTTTGCCCAGAATTCTTGTGTTTAAAAGATTGACAGGTATAGATCTCAGCATATGTTTTGATACATCTCCTGTGATGTTGTGGAGATGTAATACTTACTGATAGTCAGCTAATGTAATGGGTTTACCTCCATATTTCTTAAATATTTATATATCTCACAAGATGTACTATCAACTGGTAGAAGCAACAGGCAGTCAGTAAGCATAAGGAAGTTGGTACACTGCCTTAGAACCCAGTGCAGTCAGACTGGAGTCAGATGGACTGACAGCAGACTGCTGAGCTATGTTGCCAGAGAGTTGAGAGCTAGGCCTGGTCACAGTAATCAGGGCTTGAAGGGAGAATAATATTGTACAGCCTGAAGATTTATGGATGATGTTTTTACGGTAATACTCTGAAGTTATGTTAGATGGTAGCTAACACAATACTACTTAGTGAAAAGATGGAATTAGGTTTGCCACGAAAGATGATCAGTAGTGATTTGCCTACTATCTGGCTAATACCTTGCTACTACCATTGCTAATCTCACTATAGCTACACCCAGTTAGGAACTGATGGCCCTTTCATCCTTTTCTCATTGACAGCAAAACAGCAGCACTAATCCCACTCTGGTTCCTGAGAAGTGTGTGACAAGCTCTTTTGTGAAAAACAGTCTTTTTCCACATGTTGCAGTGGCCTGTAGGCATCTTATAGACTTCACCTGACAGATGTTCTGGACAGCACACACAGCAGCTTAGCAACAAAAACAGCAACCAGACCAGTCAGGAAGTCCCATACACACTGCCCAATTAGACTGTCAGGAATCAATGACTTTCCACTCATTCTCTTACCAGCAGCAAATCAATAGCGCTACCCCAAGCTGGCTCCTAAGAAGCAATTTTCATGTTTTATGGCTCCTAAGAAGCACTTTTCATGCTTTTCAGTGATCAGTGGCTTCTTGGGAAGGCTAGAAAACAATGTCCCTCTGCTCCTATTATCATGAGCAAAACTCTCTAGCTGATATCTGAGATAAGATCTGTGGCTGTTGTGATTTTTTGATTTCTTGCTGCTTCTGTAGAGATCACATTGGGTCACTCTACCAAATCATTTTGTCTATTGCTGTCTGTAGGATACCATTGACTGGTACTTCATAGTCTTATCGCAGATGGTGCAGATTTTAAAAGTAAGATGGAAAACATGAATTACTACTCTAGGTACTGCAGTGTGCACTAAGTGGTGGGAAGATATGAAAGAGATGGTAAATGAAGCTTTAACAGTCTAAGGGGAATGACTTCTCTTTACTGAGCTGAGGAAAATGTAGTCAGGACAGAAGAGTGAGAGAAGTGTGGGGGACAAACTACTATATACAGCCTCAAAAATGATACCTATCTTAAAATAAATATAAAGTAGTAGTAGTAAACCTTCAACAACTATTTTGAATACAGTGATGCAAAATTCTTAAACACAATGAAAAATATAGGATCATAGGAGATTACTAGACTATCGACCTGTAGGTCATTTTAAGCCTAGTCGTTTCAACCCAATGTAATACTGTAGAAGTACAAGTCAATACATATGATTTCATTTAGTGATGACTGCCCACGTCCAGGAGGGTTGTGGGTGCTAGCCCCAGTAAGAATTTACAGTGCCCCATCAACTCATCCAGGTTCCTCTGCAACAGTTTCATAGAGGTGCTCTGTTTCACATGAATTGGTAGCCTGTTCCAAAGATGTAGTAGTCACTGGGAGATAAATCTGTCTCTCCAGCATGTCCTATTTAAGTTGCAGGCCATATTTTAAGTCGCTGGAATGGGTAGCCCTAGATCCACTGTAATGTAAAGGTACCCAACACATGGTAATAATGCAGCCAATCAGCTTGATCCAGGAAAGGTGGACAATAGCGTTTACATGTAATCTGATCTTATCACCATGCTAGGGGCTTTGTATCTGAAAAGGAATGAGTTTTTAAGGGAAAACTCAACACCTAAATGCAAAAGGTTCTCATTAGTCCACAGGCAGAGACACCTGCACAAACAACAACTAATACTTTCCTTTCATGTTTGCAACATTCAAAAGCAGTCCCATGCGTGCATGTGTGTGTGTGTGTGTGTGTGTGTGTGTGTGTGTGTGTGTGTGTGTGTGTGTGTGTGTTTGTTTGTGAGTGTGTGTAATTTGTGTGCAAGTCTGGTAACTGCTTATCTACTGAAAATGAAGTGCAGTACTACATTGTATCAGTGTATTTATAATTAGCATCACATACATGATGCTTTACATTGAAATAATTTAGAAATACGTTCATGTTTTTTTTTTTCTTTCAAGCGCATCCATTTATCCATTCTTTTCTACAGAGCTATCTAATTAATGGTCTCTTTTCTGTTTCATTGCTATCTTGCTTATTCAGTTGGATTTAAGAAGAAAGCCAAACAACCCAAAGTTCAGAAGGAAGGTAAGCAAAGTTTTCATAATACAAACTAGTGAATACAAATAAAGACTCAATGCATGAGAACTGCTATGCTGACGTTTTAATTTAACTGGTTTATTTTCTGCTTTTTGGATAGTCTTTTTCTATTGCTCTTGTCATCCACCTTCCTTTCTCTTAGGTTAAATTTGCTTTAAGATTTCGAATGGGGTCTCCCCACAGTAGTGAGGGCAAACAAAGGACAGAGATCAGTGTAGCAACTCTCATATAAAAATGCCATTAGGGCCTCTCCCACAATACTACATGAATTCACTATACACACACCTGAGACAGACATTATTCATTCTTCCTCTTTTATTATACCTTTCTTCTTTATCTCTTCCATGTCATTAATCTGCCCTACAGCTGTACAGTGCATGCAAAACTGCGTGAACTCCTGTGTTAATTGCACTTCCTCTGGACTGCCCACTCACCTGTGTTTTAGCTGATTTGTGTGTTAACATCACTTCCTATGGGTTGTTTTCTGACATATTGTATAAGCTGATCTAAGTATTAACAGTTACTCTAGGCTGTCCTTTATAGGTTTACAGGTATATACTAGGCTAATGACCACCAATGCCTTTATAAGCCTAGTTCTGCAATCCAACCCAGTTGTGTCCCTATGTATCACAGGTGTTTATTAAGAGGAGGTATATTAGTTAGGAAGTTTCTAAAAGTTATGTGTGTGAGGGGGTATGTTAGTTTGGGCATTATGTCTGCCTCTGTCTATCAGAGACATGGGGGCCAGACACGGGGTGAATTTCCAATTTTCATGCATTGCTCAAAATTACACTTAAACAGGATTAGGGATGGACTCTGACTATTACATGGATAGGGAACCTGTTCCAGAGGATGGGGATCCTCTTGAGACACATATCTGTCTCACGATCATGTCTTACTTATGCCACAAGCAAAATTCAGATCCCTGGATCTAGTGGTTCTGATGCTTGTTTATTTTGTGGATGTGCAAAAGGTCCATCACTGCTGGATCTGAGTATGCACTGTATGTCAGGTATAGATTGGCTCTCAGTAACCTGTAGGAGAAAGAGAATAGCGATAGGCCTTTAAGGCAATCCATATAGGACAATGTGTTTACACCCTGGTAAGGGACCTTTGTCGGTATTGCATATGTCTGGTCAGGTACGTATCAAATAGGGCATTATAGTCAATGATAGGTCTAAAAGGGACCAAATAAAGTGGTGCTATGACTTCCTTGAACCTGGACACCACAGCCTTTCTTATAAGTTGGGTGACATAGAATGATTCCTGTACTACCTTGACCACATGTTGGTCAAAGGCGAGATTACTGTCTACACATGATCCCAGATCCCTCCACTACCTGGTCAACTCTTAGGGGTGTTTTTTGATGGAATATTTACAATAGGTGGCAATTTTCTCAAAAGGCACTGTAATGCATTTTTTGGCATTGAGTTTTAATCTGTGACTTTGGCACCAGTCATTGTCTGTGTTAGACCCTCTTGTAAGATGTTTGTGTCATGGGGAGATTCTATGACAGCTCCCAATTTGCCGTCATCTGCAAACTTGGTCAGCCAAAGGCCCCTGACATTAGCCTTTACCTTTGAGAAGTAGATGAAAAATAGAAGTGGTCCCGGCATGGAGCCCTGAGGCACTCTGCTGATGACCAGTCTCAAAGTGGAGATGGTCTTACCAATCCTGACTTCCTGCGTCTTGTGTGTCAACAGTTGGCAATCCAGTGAGTTATAAAGGGGTTTATGCCCAGTTCAGGGGGTTTGTCAACTATACCCAAGTGGAGTACTGTATTGAATGCCTTAGCCAGGACCAAGAACCAGAACCTTAGAACAATTGCAGCAATGACCACATGGATTACAACCCATCAATTTGTCTCCCATCAGATAAATTGATGGGCTGTAATCCATGTGGTCATTGTTACAATTGTTCTAAGGTTTATAAAACTGGCAGGTTTACCAGCCAGAATACACCCTATGTGTTTGATATTACTTTTTTTGCTATTTGTAGCACCAATTGGGTGATATATCTGGCAAGTTGTACATGTCCAGCATTTTATGTTGGACAAACCTCTAGATCACTTAGATTGCGGATAAGTGAACATATGAGTGATATCAGGAACTGCAAACAAGCTAGTGCATTGTATAAACATATATGCAAACATAAAATTGGGTCATTTAGATTTACAGTTATTGATTGCATCTTACACAAAACACAGGATAAGGAAGGATTGCATGAGATACTAAAATGTAAAAGAAAAGAAATAGATAGTCAAGCTCGGTGGATTATTTCCACCTAGCCTGAATGATTATTTTTAAAACCCTGTTCAATTCCACAATTGTTTAATTGATAATTGACTCTTATATGTATATACGGCTTTGTTGGAGGGAATTTTTTGTCATTTGTTTTTGTTTCACTGAGGAAGGCAGCATTGCCGAAACCGGTCTGATGTATTTGGTGAATTTGTTGGTTTGGTGTATTTTTTAATCCACCTTGTATGAGTTATAATACATTTTTTCCACACCGAATTGTGCTTGCTCTCTTTTTTGACTTGCGTTACTTAGGATTTTGGGCCGTTACACTGGCCGAACTTGCGGGTTCTTTACAGCATTAGTTGCAATACGGAACAGCTCACTGTTCTGCATTGAACAGAAGTGGCTCCACTTTGTGATTTATGATTAGCTCGGTAACAGGCCAATCATAAATCGCAAAATGGAGGCTGTTTCACGGGGATTTTAACGGGCAGTGTGGGACTCAGTATTGGGCTGCTGATCCCTGAACAGTCCCGCTCAAATAGGGACATCTGGCAACCCTGCCTGTATTTTACATTTCTGGGACTTGTCTGGTGCAGACTTACATAGAGCAGTCCCTCAGAATTGAAGAGATATGTCTATGTTGGCCATTCCCAGCTAACAAATTCAACAAATGACTATAGGTAAAACTGGAATTGTTATATTTTCTGTGTACTTAGTTTGTAACTAAATAAATAACAATGCTGTCTAGTTCTAGTGTAAGCAGAAGTTTCATGGTCTGAGAACAAAGACACTAATACTGTACTTTTTTTAAAGAAATTTGCAAGGATCCTGTAGATTTCCGGAAGATGTTAAAGAAAAGGTAAGCATAAAACAGTGAACAAAGTAAACTAACCCACTAACTTTCTTATTTCTTAGCATTTGTAAATCTACATGATTTTCAAGTTTTGCATTGTCTACTCTTCATGAAACCTGTTTTGGTATTAGCTCATAATAAATGAAGGTATGAGTTGAATATACTTTCATTTAAAATGCTGGGGATTCCCAAGAAAAGGAAATCTAACCTTCCTTGTACAACAGGCAAGAAGGTAGCATATGCATTGAGTGAATCTGTGAGGCAGAGATATACTGTAGCTGTTGAGTGTGGCAATTAGGCAGAGGTAAGGAGGTAGGCAGTGGAGGAGGAGGAGATGGAGTGCTAGGTAGTGTTTGACTGAAGACAACTTGCTATGGCACTGTGTAGCGCTTTTAGGAAGGGATTGTAAGCACTGCACATGGAAGTGAGGGACGTAGGCAGGCACTCTGTTAAGCAGAAGGTGTGCATCTTTCTTGAGGATGTGTGGCGGTAGGTGAAGAAACTATATGGAAGGGAGCCAGTGGTGTACACACTGTGTGAGACAGAAGGTGTAAACCTTTTCTGAGACTGATCAGAGAGTGTAGGCATTAACAGTGAGCCATTAGGTTGACATAACCTAGGCATGTGAATGAAGGTAATGTAGTCACTGCCAGAGCACCTTCATGATGCAGTGAAATATAGAAAGAAGAAGCTGCATGGAAGTGCTTTCATGCTTCTACAAAAGAAGGAAGTGTAGAAGAATCTGTTGTCATGAGTAACATTGGTACAGTGTATAATATACTTTTGGGAGGGGCCAATGGTCATTTATTTTCAAATTTTCTAAAGTCATCAAGTTCATGTTTAGGCAGGTACTTCTCTACAGGTTTCTTTTGTCAAGAAATCACACAGCAGGCCCAAGCAGCAACTCACGTATCATACCTGGAAAAAAGGACTACACTATACTTCTTTGATGGCATAGCAAGTATCCTGTATGTTAACAGGGATTTAAATTCTAGTAGAAGTTTCAAAATACATTTCTTCAAGTACAGTTATTTCAGACATTACTTCTGTTCAGACTAACAGAAAATATAATTGTGCTCTGTTCATTTATTTAACACATCATGCTAAAACTACTTTTATGTAAGTTGATAAAAGAAAGCATAACCATGCTTTGTCAGGATGCAAAGTGAGCAAAAGAATTGTCAGGCATGAATAAGATAATTTATTAGACGGAAGTGCTGTATTATGGAAAACTGTTATACTATGCCCTTGCTATACAATACTATGACTATATTCTGATGAATAGAGTACTGTAAGGTATTTACTGGATGTGAGAGTTTGAGAAATACCTGAGAAGTTTCTAGAAGAGTGGCACACACTAGATAAGAAAGGAACGTTTATTGGGTAGTGTAGCAGTCAGCTAAGAAGCATAAATTGTACTGCAAAATATTCTAAAGGAGCTACCTAAGATGAAGGACTGTGATTCTTGTGCTTTCTGCATATAAAACTGGCCAATAACCTGCTATTGATTTGATTTAGTTTGTAATTGCTGGTACCATGTTCATAAATAAAGCCTGCTTTGCTACAAGACGACTGACTTCGGAAGATTTTGTTTGAGATGAGCCATCTTTGCACTTATACTATGAAATTCAGGAGAGTATAATGCATGGTAATCCTCCACATTAATTTTCTGTAGCCTAAAATTTGCACTAATATTCTTAGGTTGGAATTATAAAGACATAGAAGTACATCTAGTAGACACACACACACACACACACACACACACACACACACACACACACACACACACACACACACATGCTGAGCTGTGCTCCTGAACAAACACACACACACACACACACACACACACACACACACACACACACACACACACACACATGCTGAGTTGTGCTCCTGAACAAACTAGCAATTCATAGACATGCAACAGCCTCATGGTAGTAAGCCTCATTAGTAGGGATTTGCATGTCTATGAATCCTAAAACAGGTATAGATGCACACCTACAACCTATGCTAGAAGAAGTAGCTCCTTGACCGTTACAATGACATCAGGTTTTTGGGAACAGAGCCATGATAGCTATTTGACAGCTGTCAGACTAGCTGCCAAGCCATGGCATATGCCAGCTTGTTTTACTAATGAGAAAGTGCCCAGCATAGACATTTGCTCTGTCCTAGTTAACAGTGCTGCCATTATGAAGGAAGCCATATCTGTGTATAGCTTGAAACATTCTGTGAGATTACATTAAAAATGATGGGAATGTTGTGTAGACTACGCAGTCCTGCTCTTCACTGACCAGAGCAGTGACTTTGTGAGAGGATGTTTCAATTGGAGCTGTGACTTTGTGAGGCCAGACAGAATGTAGCTGTGGCAAATGGAGATGGGGTGAACAATTCTCACAAAATAAAAAAAAAAAACACACATATGCACACATACTCAAGGTGTGTGCAAACAAAGCATTGCACACAGAGACACACATATACAGTTGTATATCAGAAACTTGCATGGTCACACACATGTACACACAGGTACATGAGCCAGCTTCCATACACATTTCTTAGTCACTAGTGCACACACTCTGCACTGGACTACTCACCTATATCAGTGCTTTGCTCAGATTCTCCCATTCTTTTCATTTGTTGTAATGCCATTACAAGCTGCATATATTTACATATGTCTAGTACTGCTCTTCATATATCTTGTATAGTATGACTATCTATGACTTCCATACTGTGTAGGGGCATTGGACAGCAGTGTTTCAACAAGAGCAGAAACCTAACCGCATTACTGAACAATGCACAGAGCCTTGCCGCACACTGAGGATTTTATGGCTGACAAGCTCCTTGCATACTGCACAAAGCTACTTGCATAGTATACATGATGTCTATGAAGTCCACTGTGTGTGCCCTGTGAGAATACAGAACACTACAAAATACTAGTTCACTCCAATATTAACTTCATACCTACACTCAACTAATTTCAGACATTACTAGACCTGATAAACAGAACATCAAAGGTTCTATCCTGGACTGGGTCATGGTTTCTGTCCCTAGCAAAGTTGCCACCTCTGGTACACTCCCAGATAGTATCAGCGACCACTCTCCAGCATACACAATACGCAAATCCTCTTCTTTACCAAATATACACCGATATAGACATAGCTGAGATTTATCCCATTTCTGTCCAAATACCTTTAATGACATCTTACATAATACTAACTGGAACCCATTAAATGTTCTCCCACTCAATGAAGCCATGGATTTCTTCAATTCCACTTTTCTCAGTGTCCTAAATAGGCTTGCCTCTCTCTGCCTAAAAAGAGTCAAGGCTAAACATGCTAAATGACTTACCAAGTCCACAAAACGAATCATGTCTTCTAGGGATAAAGCCTGGAATGTCTGGCTAAAAATCAAAACCCCTTCCAATCTCCAAAAATATAAACAACTTCGCAACCAAGACAAACGATCAGTACTTAAAAACAAAAAAGAATACTTACATACCCTCCAAAACCAACACATACATAACCCCAATAAATTTTGGGGAGCAATCAACTGCCTACTACATCCAGGAACTAACCACAATCCTTGCCCAAACCCTGAAAATATTCAAACTGAATTAGCCTCATTCTTCAACTCTTATTTCATAGACACTATTGCTAAACTTACTACCACTTTCTCACCCATCACCACAGATCCATTTAACCCTACACTCACACAAACTCCACAAAACACAACACCCTCTTTCACACTCTCTCCCATACCTACCTCTACTATTCTAAAGCTCCTTCAGAAACTTAAACCATGCACCAATGCACCAGATAACCTACCCACAGAATACTTAAAACTATCAGCCTCCTCCATAGCATACCCCATCAGTACTCGTATCAATAGGTCCATTCACGAATCACTCATTCCAGACATCTGGAAAAAGGCTTATGTCCTCCCTCTACATAAAAGAGGACACAACTCTGACATTTCAAACTTCCGACCTATCGCCCTCTTTCCCCCATATCGAAAATACTTGAAAAGTGCATTCACATTCAGCTCAACCATCTAACTAAACATCACCTCCTTTCCTCCACTCAACATGGCTTTAGCCCAGGATGCAGCACCTACACCACTCTCATTTCTTTCCTAGACACAGCAAACAGAGCTCGGGATGAAGGATCTATAGTCTCTGCACTGTTTCTTGATCTGTCAAAAGCATTCGATACAATCTCCCACACCCTCCTACTCACTAAACTCTCCAACCACAGCATCCCTCCTCCCATCCTTCAATGGTTCCAAAACTATCTCAGTAATAGGCAACAATCATGTATCTGGCAGCGCTCCCCCTCCTCCTTTATCAGTACCAATACTGGAGTACCCCAGGGTTCTATACTAGATCCCTTTCTTTTCAGTATATTCATTAATGACTTCAGCAATTCACTCACCCACAGAACAGTCATCCAATACGCAGATGACTCAACAATAATTTGCTCCTCTAAATCTGCCTCTATACTACAACTTACCCAAAAAGCATTCACCATAACTGAATCCTGGATGTCACAAAACCATCTCGGACTTAATCCCAATAAAACTAAACTCCTAATATTTGCCCCTAAAAATCCAGCCAAATTGACAAGTCGAAACCTTTTATCCAGTCACAAAACAGTACTATTATAGATGTCGTCCCTAGTACCAAATTGCGCGGTGTCATTATTGATGATAACTTAACCTTTGACCTCCATATCCACAGTAACATCAAAAAAAAAACTATAAAAAAACTTTACAAGCACAACTACTTCCTCTACAACTCAGCAAAAAAGTCTCTTGCCTTATCTTTCCTACTTCCAATTTTTTTATACAGAGCCCCCATCCTCACCAACATACAATCCTCCCTAAAACTATAACTCAACTCATGCTATAACAAAATTTCCAAATTTGCCACAAAATGCAAAATACTCCACCCACCACTGCTCCTCACTACATCAACTAAATTGGCTTGAGCTCCCTCATCAACTCACTTATGAGCAAATAACTATTGCCCATAAACTTATTTACAATTCAGCAGCCTGCCCAGCTCCCTCAAACATTCTGAGTACATGCCAACCAAAATGACTATTAAGATCAGAAAATAAAATGCTGTAGAATATTGATATACATAAGCTCTCAGCCGGACAAATGCTATATTCTTATGCTGTCTCCAAATTATGGAACAACCTCCCTGCCTCTCTCAGAGCTATCAGCAATCATACCAGTTTTAAAAAAATCCCTTAAACTACATCTCTCCTCACAATGGATATGCACCTGCACCCCTACAGACTACCCCAAAATCTAACCTTTCTCAGAATACTTACTCTTTCCCACTCTATAACTGCCCCCCACATTTTCCTTTTCAAATCTACTCCTTCTGCTGTCACTTTAGTCTCTGCTATCCCCACATTAACCTTCTGCCTCAGTCTCTCTTTTCCTCTCTACTATGCTTGACTATCTCTCTACTTACATCTCAGTTACTCTTATATACACTTTTTCACTTTCACATGCACCTAAGTAACAATAGCTCTACTCCATTTCATCAAATGATTCTATGTATTCTAACATTTTCTGTATAATTATGCTTTACGTTATGCAATACTACTGCATTATATACTGTATACATTGTGTTAATAATTTATCTGTATGTAACTATATGTGTATGTAACTATATGTGGAGCTTTTCTCCCCGGGCCTCCACTGAAAATGGGCTCTTCTCAGGCCCAGTTGACTTTCCCGGTAAACAAATGCAATAAATAAACACATAAATAAATAAATTGTCTGTACTTTGCACTTTCATCACACTCATATACTTATAAGACGTTGTATGCCATCCTTTCAAAGTCAATATGTTAAGCTCTAAAAGCAGTAACCATTTGAAATGTCAGAACCTGCTAGAGCAAGTCCCAAAACATGGAGAGTGAATGGCCAGAAAAGCAATCTTGGAGTTGATATATATATATATATGTTTGGGGATGCAGGGGGCTTGCCCCCAAGCAAAAAAGAAGTTTTAAGGAGAAGAGCAATGTACAAGACTCACTCTTCTCCTGGACTTGTAGTCTTTTTTTTTTCATGTCAGCACTCAGCATTTCAAGTGCAGACATTTCGACAGACAGCCTCTAAACGTTTCTGTTAACCTCCTTATCTTGGTTTGCCCTAAAATAATAGGGAGAAGACTATGCTGCACTGTAGTGTGGCATGCTCCCTTAACTATGTCTTCAGTAGCACAGATGAAGTGGGGGCAGTGTTGCTTGTATGCTATGCAAAAAGTATGGTGTGATGTTTTTTTACTGCCATTAAAACTATGTCCACAGTGCCATGGATGACTGGGAGCAGTATCTGCAGTATGCTGAACAGCAACATTATATGTTGGGTTCTGTTGCAGTTAAATGTGTATTCCCCAGTACTGTAGTTTAGCGGGACAGTGTTGGAAGTCAACTTAGCAAAATGCCATGCTTCTTTTTGCTGTAATGAAAACTGTGTCCCCAATTATATGGATGAGTGGTGGAAGTATTTGCAAAAGGTTATACAGAAGTATGGCATATTGCTTCCTAGGAATCCTGACCTGTGATCAGGTCCACAGCATCTGAAAACTTCCACAGGAAAGGCAACTCATCAAATGCCAAATACGTCACAGAGTGGGCTGTTCACATATTAGCCATGGTCTGGATCACCTAAACATAATACATGCTGCCGTCAATGTCCAGTTAATTTTTTTTAAACAAAAAAAAAATCTTATTAAATTATCACTTATGACATGAGCAATCATACATTTTATATAAATGAAAACAAACCATATTGATATCATTTTTTGTTGCAAACATTATGCAACATTTATAATCTAGCCAGTCATTGACAATCAAACATTACACAGCTCATTCAAATCCTGTCTTCTTTTAAACCTCATTTTACCTCCAAAATGTTATTCTGTATGCGCTGTTCCCACAATTCCCATTTTTCCTATGTAATTTGCTCCTGCCCTTTTCTAAAGATCCCATTTCCATTTGTTTTATCTCTGTTACTATTCACTACTTCAAGTGCAGTTGGTTTAGACATTGATTTCCATTTT
Source organism: Protopterus annectens (assembly GCF_019279795.1). NCBI lineage: Eukaryota > Metazoa > Chordata > Ceratodontiformes > Protopteridae > Protopterus > Protopterus annectens. The sequence continues at coordinate 111,777,871 of NC_056739.1, forward strand.
CTAGTAATTGCTTTTTTAACAGTCACCATACTTAGACTCAGCAATGCCTTATTATATCTAGGCAATTCCGATTCTGTATCATAGCTCAAAAACATAATTTCCTTAGTTATACCAATTTGCTTTGTGATGATCCACCACTGGACCAGTAATCAAGAAGCCTCAATCATCACCACTGGGGGACATGCACTGGGAGGATAGCAAGTACACCACAGTATTTCCAGATGCAGCTCTCTGCATCAAGTGCAATTTCCCTTAAGAGCACACAGAGACCACATTCAGTCTGGGGCTGGTTTCTCCCTCTTTCTCCAGATCCCCAATAAGACTCCCCAGTGGTACAGTTATAGAGTTGAGATCTCAGCTGAGTGGCCAAGTCAAAACCTCCAGCACACTCTCTGTCCAATCAGTGCTTCATGCCCCTGTTCATGTAGCTCACACACACACACACACACACACACACACACACACACACACACACACACACACACACACACACACACACACACACACACTCTTTGATGTTTGATTTACACACATACACATACAGACACCTGGAAAAGGCTGGTACAGGTTTAACAGCTATGCCCTCTTTTGCCCAGACTATAATGTAGTTATCACTGCCACCAGTGAACTCCTTATCAGCTACTTTAAGGCCCTTAATAAAAGCTGTCCAATCTTACTCAGTAACATTAATACTAATATAAATGGTAGTTTGACAAAGAACAAGGGTATTAGGAGTAGCCCACACAGTTTCACAAAATAAATATGCAAGTACTCTCAAAACTTAAATATCTCTAGAGAGATCAGCCACAATGAAAGGTTTAAATGTATTTAATAATAAATAACAAAAGAACAAGAAAATACTCAGTATATATTCACAGTGACATAAGAGTTCACAATCACAGAGAATATTTAAAACAAAAGTGCAAGAGAGTTTCAAATAAATAAAGAAAAAATATCTGAACTAAGCTTCACTATATTCCTGACTATATCTGAGACAATTATATGATTCCCTAGTAACTCACTTCATCAGAGCGAGGTGGGTGTGTGGTGAATGGTTTCCAGGTCCAAGACACAATACAGAATGCACTGTCTCTCACAGAGAGTTCTCAAATGAATATCTCACATATTACTGCTGGGATAGCCTGCAGAATGACATAATTTCTTGTCATCTGACTCTATCCCAGGTGAAACTTCACTACTGGAAGCTGACAGTATTTAGCATCTACCTGTGAAAATACATAGACCTCAGATCTTTGGCAGATGCTGGAAGTCATAAAACAATTACATCCCTTCACATTTCAAGACTAGTAATTATTTCACCCTAGAGGTAACACAGAAAGCTCCCTAGTTTTAGACATTGTGTCTCCTTGCTACATTGAAACTGAAAGATACAATCTTTTATGGCGTAGCCATAAAGTAATTTAATTTCAGTTACTTTTTCTGAAGTTAACCTCCTGTATTCCAGTTTCCACTATTAAAATATATACATTTAAACAGTTTCAATGGTGCATGTACATTTCTGTTGTTTTCCAGTAAGGCATACTGTGGTTACATTTTAAGCACAAGCAATTTATAAAATACCTTTTTCAACATGTCTGTACACACCAATTTGATATACAGATGACATACAGTTCTAATACAGTTGTAACACAAACATCTTACACAAATCATTTCAATGTTCACCAATGACATATAATTATTTACAAAATTCAGTATCTCCTTTTGTCACATGCCTATCTGGTAGTATTTCTGAAAGCGTAATCTGCAGCCTAGCGTATACCAGTTAAACTGTGAAATAAATCCTGGGAATTTCATTCACTGCTAGGGAGCATTGCTCATGTGCAAGTCTGTTGATCTGTGGAAACCTATGTATGAACCACATCATGGTGCAGATTATGTATGTAATGTGGTGATGTTACCATGATACTCTTTGCAAAATGACAATTTCAGTGACTACATACTATGGCTACTGAGACATGTATGGTCTGCAGCCACCTGTTAGATTAGGTGACCTAGGATCAGTGCATTGGCTGCAGCTTTCTGACTATTGGAAATCTTGCTTCTTGCTGTAGAAAAAAGTATACCACCCAGTACCAGAGATGAATAAGGCATTATTCATAGTAGGATATACATGCAGCATGGCATGTTGTTTTTGTACACGTAGGGCTATATCCCTGTAACACAAATGGAATGAAAAGCATTTCCTGTAACAGTTTATCCATCACATGACATGTTGTTTTTTACTGCAGTTAAAACAAGGTCTGCAGTGCCATGGATAAAGTAAGTCTTTTTCTGGAGTATGACACAGCAGTGCTGCATTTTGATTTTTGTACAGATAAAGCTATATCCCCCATACAAGCTACACAACAGCATAGCATGCTCCTTGTTTTGTCTTGAAAACTGTTTCCCAGTATCATGGCTCACTGTTTGTAGTGGCTGCAGTAGGATACACAACAGCAGCACGGTATGTTGCCTTTTGTACTGGAAATCATTGGGCTTATTCTGCGGTGACGTAAATCTTGGGAATTTCTATGGTAGTAATAGTTTAAGTCGTAATTCTTTGAAAGGCATGAATAATGCCAGTTAAAATACACATGCCATTAAGCTAACAAAATAAGCCATCAGCGGCAAGCATTTAACACTGAATAATAAAAGTATTTACCTAGAATAAATAAAATGAAGTAATGCATTCTGTAAAATCAAATAAACAAGCAAGTTTATGCTTGCATGAAAAAAGTGTGTTTAAAGAGACAGACAGATGCATAAAGAAAAAATCTAACCTATGGATTGTGTGGATCTATCACTTCAATTTCTATGTGCCTTGGGCTACCTGGTTCTTTGAGAGTCCCTCTAGTACACTGATGGCGAACTTATGACACGCGTGTCAAAGGTGACACAAGCCACAACATTTTGGGTGACATGTCAGCAATCACCAACACGTGAGTTACCAAAGACCCTGCTTTTGCATTCATTGCTCATGTGAAGTGCACTGAATTATTTTGTGCCAGGAGCTTTTGACACATCAAACACAAAAGGTTCACCATCACTGCTCTAGTAACATTTTGATGCTTTCGACTACCATGGCTTCCCCTATTCTTTTTGCTGGTTAGGGGGTCCCACTATGTCAGTAACAGTTGAGGACCAGGTTGGTCTCATTGTTGTATCAGAGCCTTGGACCCCAGTACTGGGGGGTGCTTTCCTGTTTCCTAAGGTTGTTTCAGCTGGTTGGATGGTGCTCTTCTTTTTCCCAGAAATGATTTCTTCAGGCCCCTCCAACAAGTGTTATTTGCAACAGTTACACTATGGATGGGCTCCCTTTAGGAACTCCTTTAATTTCTGTTCAGGCGAAGTGACATTTCTTGCTTCCTGGAGTGGTCCTCAGGTGTTTTACTATTTTCATTTTGACTTTAAGTAAGCTGTAACTGTCTCCTCTTCAAGGCCCCTGCCTGCAAACAGGGGAAGAGGTGGTTGTGCCAATTATCCCAGAGGGTGGAATTCCCCTCATAGAGACAATGAGTGTAAAAGATTCAGTGTATGGACTATAATCACTGCCAAAAATCACTGTTATAGGTCACCACCTGCTTCCATGAAGGCAAAACAAGTGAGATCCAAAATGAATTTATTGTCACCCATCCAATAATCAATATTTTCATTAAAGGAAGCAATGGTATTGCTCTTCTATATGTGTAAGGCACAGCTGTGTTACGTAAATTTACCATAACAGTTGATGTTTGATTAAATCACTGTATATGCAAGGTACAGTTGTATAAGTAAATTTACCATGACAGTAGATGTTTGATTAAATCACTGCTACAGTAGGCCAAGCTATATGGGTTACATCCTGCCTAGGATACAGCAGACGGTCATTCTTCCAAATCCTTGGGTTCCTTCCACCTGCATCCAAGTTGCTGGCTGCATGAGCTCCAAGTGGATAAAACCAGAAGTATGAGTGGCAAAAGCTTCAGGACTTTCTTGCTCACTGTAAAAGGGAAGAGTAATGTTAGGTATAGATATACAAATTCTTACTCTAGCATAAACGCAGACACAAAAAGAGAGATGGATGGAGGGAGGGAGCGGCCACTGCAGCAGTGACCTAATCAAAACTCTACTGTTGTGGCTTACTTACACAACTGCACTGTGTTCATTCATAAATCATCGCTGCTGCAGCCTAAACAATATGGGTAGAATACCAGAACTTAAAGAGACTGGGAAGAGGAAGGATGGGGGTCCAGAAGCTCTCGAAAATGGTCCTAGCAAAGTTTGTTCTAGACATGGAAAAATAATCTAGTTTGTAGTGCTTTGTAAAGGTACGTATGGAGGACCAAGTAGCTGCCTCTAGAATGCTTCTAGAGTACACCTCTTTCCAAAAGACTATAGAAGAAGCAAAGGCCCTGGTAGAATGAACCTTGATTCTGCCTGAAGATGTCTTATTATGGCAAAAACAAAAAGAAATATCAAGGGACAACTATCTGGAAATAGTCTGCTTTGACACAAGTTACTCTTTTTGCTTACCATCACATGAAATAAACACCTGCTCAGCTTTCCTGAAAGTTTAGTTCTGTCAAAATAAGATCAAAGCTACCTATCCACATCCAGTTTATGCAAAATCCTTTCTTCCTGTTTTTTTATGTTCTGGAAAGAAGACAGGGAGATGGATGGTTTGTACACTTTGAAACCACTTTAGGTACAAATAAGGGATTTGTTCTCAAAGAAACACTGTCTTTATGGAATATCAAATAGGGCTGACCCATCATAAGAGTCTGCAGCTCATATACTCCTCTTGCAGATATCAGAGCAATCAGTAACATTGTTTTTCAAGGAATGAACTGTAAATCAGCCTGATGCTCTGGTTCAAAAAGTGCTAAAGTTAACTTTTTCCAAAATAAAGTTAAGATTCCAGGTTTCTAGGTGATCTCATTTAAAACCCCTTTCAGGAAAAGCTTGACCAAAGACTGATGAAGGGGAGAATCCATGGGCAGACAGACATACTGAAATGGCCAAGAGATGAATCAGGACAGAGGAATATGAAAGGCCAGAAGATAATAAGTCACACAAATATTACAAAAACAGTGATACACATACCCCTGAATGAGGCCTGGTTCTTAGTATGGCACCAACTAGCAAATCTTTTCCATTTACCAATATAAGATTTCCTATTAGTAGATTCCTTTGCCTCCTTTAACATCTGTTGCATGTTGTCAGTAAAAAGCTGCCTAAAAGGTATTTAAACTGACTCACCTAGACAGTCAGTTGTAATTGTTTGAAGTTGGGATGCATCAAACACTCCCTTGTCTTGTATGAGTCAATCCACTGTGCGAGGAAGTTTGTGGTAATTGCCATTGACCATATCCATAAGAAGGGAGAACTATAATTGCCTGGGCCAGAAGCAAGTCATCATAATGTTTCATGGAGAGTCCTTCTGAATCTTCAGGTGGAAACACATGCAGTAAAATTTCTGTCCATGGAATGAAAAAACATTTGTTTTGCAAACCTGCTTGCAAGGAATCCTGGCCAATAAATTCAGATGCTTTTTCAATATCTTTCCACAGATTTCAAGAATGGAAACACATACAGGAACATTCCAATCTGAGGGAAAGAAAAAGCATCTGATTTCCATGTCTGCTTACAAAGAATCCTGGAGCATAATTTCTTCAGTTGCCTGTTTTGAAAGGAGGCAAACAGATCTACTTGAGGACTACCCCACAAATGGATCAATTCCTCAAAGACCCACTCATTGAATTTCCCTTTGTGAGACTCTGTCCTGGTCCTGCTCAGCTTGTCTGCCACAGCATTTTGCTCCGATAGAATGTTATGTAAGAAGCTTGGAGGGTTAAACAGTGCTGAATTGCTACCTCCCATGCTATTATGGCCAGCCAGCCCAGGGGTAAGATCTGATAGCACCTGTTTATTTATATACCAAATTACTACGGTGTTGTCTGAGATCACTTAAAATGGCTTAGAAGACCATAGATGATACAGAGAATTGAAAGCATGAATAATGGCTAACACACCTTTAACACAGATGTGCCTTGGCCTGTCTTGTTTGTTCCATACATCTTGCACTTTTACTCCCATAGACACAACTCCTCATGCAAAATCAAACACATTTGTTATAGTTTGTGCAGGGATAGTCAGAGAAAAAAAAGGGAAGACCAAGATTAAAAAATATCAGGTTTCTTCACCAAAACAAGGCACTTTTCACAAGGCCGATCACAGGAATTTGGAATGCCAGGGAGTGAAGATGTAGGGACCATACTCTTTTCAGGAACCATTGAATTTTTCTCATATGTAGTCTGGCAGAGGGAATCATGACAATCACAGAAACAATGGACCTAAAATCCTAAGGCATTCTCTTGCAGAAGTCGAAGATTGAATAAAGAAGCTAAGGAACAATTCCAGACGGTAACCATATGAAATGTCAGGGCACCCTAGAGACAGTCCTGAATCACAGAGACAATTACTGAAAAAACAGACTAAGTCTGAGACAGCCATTTCACATTATATTCTCTTTTCTCTGAAGCATAGTGACCTTGGAGTTAGTATATATAAGTTCAAATGGTACGAGGGGAGTGCCCTCGCTACAAAAAAAAATAAGTTAAAGCAGAAAACTGATGTTCCACATTTGCTCTTCTCCTATATTTTCTGTCTTTTTTTGAGCATATCAGCGCTCTGCATTTCAAAAGGCAGTCTTCCAGATACATGACTACTTTTTTTTTTTTTTGCATGGAGGTATCCATAAAGCACCCTAGGAGCACCATCTTGTGAGGCGTCAAGGAGGATTTTTGAATCATCATCAACCCCTTTTCCCCTTTTTTTTTCTACATGGGGATGGGGTGTTGTGTCAGCTGTTGCCACCTCTCTCTATTCAGTGCCACTCGCCTGTCTTCTTTGACACACATCCCTGACTATCACAGGGCTTCTGTCACACAATCTATCCACCTCTTTGGTGGTTGCCCTCATTTTCTCTTGCCTTCTTCTTGCCTCCCCCAAATTTTCTTCACTTCTGCTTTTCTGCACATGTGCCTGAACCACAGTAATCTGTTCTTTTTGACCTTTCCTACAAGCGGAGCTACACTGACTTCTGCTCTTATGTCCTCATTTCTTCGTCTGTCCCACAGTATGCATCCTACCTCCCATCTCAGGCACTTCATTTCCATCACCTCTAGTTTCTTCACCTGTTCTGCCTTTACAGCCCAGGCTTCTGTACCACACAGTAGTACTGGCTGCAGAGCTGTTTAGTATACCTTACCTTTTAGCTTTTTTGGCATTCTTCTGTCATATACTACACATGACAGTCTGTGCCACTTGGCTGCAGCCCACAGATTCTAACTTTCACCTCTTCATTCAGACTTTCCTTCTCCTCAACCACCCCTCCCAGACACTTGAAGTTGTTAACCTGTTCCACTATTTTCTATTCTATCTCATTTCTCGACTTCTTCTGAACTCCACTATTTACTGCCTTATCTGCTCTCAGCATCATCCCATGTGCATTCAGTTTTGCATTCCATTCTCCTATCCTTTGCTAAAGTTCTTGCTCAGAGTCTGCATGTAATGCCATATCATCAGTATACAGCAAATTTTGTTGATCTGTCCCTTCTGACCTGTTTGCTAATGTAGTCCATCACCAGTATGAACAGCGGTGGGTTCAGAGATGAACCCTGATGCACACCAACTCCTATTGGGAATGCCTCTGTGAAACTAAACATTATTTGTACTTGAGTCATTGGGTCCTTGTACCTAGCCTACACTAATTCTACCAATGCTTCTGGGACTCTGAACCACCACAAGACTACCCAAATCAGCTTTCTTGGGACCTTGTCCTATGCTTTCTTCAAGTCTAGGAATGCCCAGTTGGGTTCTTTCCTCATCTGTAGCCTCATCTCAACTATTTGTTTCACTGCAAACATCAGGTCAGTTGTGCTGCATCCTGATCTGAATCCAAACTGCTCACTTCCCATCTTACATTCAACTACTCTGTGTATTCATTTATCAATCACCCTCTCCAAAACTTTCATCCACTGTGACAGGTGTTTGATACCCCTGTACTGCCTAGAGTTGTGAATGTCCCCTTTGTTCTTAAACATTGGCATTACTATGCTTACTCTCCAGTCATCTGGGATATGCCTTTCTCTCCACACAGCTATGACTACCCTCAGGAACCATTTCTCACCATCTCGCCCAGCATCTTTATCATATCTGCTGTGACCTATTCTGAGCCTGCTACTTTCCCTGACTTCAGTTTCCTTAGTGCTGTTCTTACTTCTTCTAAGGTGGCCTCCTCCTCGTCTCTCATCTTAGGCTGTGTCTAGGGCAGTACAGCTTCTTTGAGGATTTCTTCATTCAGAAGCTGCTGGATGTACTCCTTCCATCTGCCTTTGATGTTCTATGGACTGGTGAGCAAGTTGTTGCTGGCATACCTTATGAAAGGGTATCCAACTGTCTTCTTTCTCATTCTGTCTTTGCCTTGCAACCTGACACAGTTTCTTTGTGCCATCTATGGACTTACTTTCCAGAAGCTGGCAAAGTGCCTCGGATGCCCTCTTTGCTATTGCAACTCTTAGCTTCTTTGTTAGCTGACCAATATTCCTTCCTAGCCAGGTCCGTATTTTTTGTGTCCCACTTTTTCTTGCACTCCTTATTTCTTTTAATTACTTCCTGGACTTCTGCATTCCACCACTATTTTTCCTTATGCAATTTGTTTCCATACCTGGTTCAGCCACATATCTGTTCTGTAGTCCTCACACATGCTGTTTTGAGGTGTTGTCATTCTTCTTCAGTTTTATCTATTTCCTCTTCTTCTTGAGGTGCTAGAGCCCTGTGTAATTCCTTGAACTGTTGTACTTTCCCTCCAGTCAACTTCTGGGTCTTTAGTTTGGTCTCTGTTGATCTTAGAGCATTCTCTGAACACTACTTGCAGCTGATTGTGGCCAGTCTTTTATGCTGTGGGCTGGCTGTTTCACTGAGGATAACTTTTCAATCACTAATTTTACCCCAGTGCCCTTTCCTTATGAGGAGGAAGTCTACTGAGTTGCATATTGGCTACTCTTGTATATGATCTTGTGACTGTCTCTCTTTCTGAACCATATGTTGGATACTATCAAGCCATTTGCCAGACAGAAGTTTAGAATAGCCTCTCCTTCTTTCGGTTGCCAAACGCATGTGTACCTAGGCAGTTCTCATATATTGTTCTGTCTATCCCGATATGTGCACTTAAGTCACCCATTATTAACACCAATTCAAGTTGTCAAACATTATCTAGTAGGTCCTGCAACTGCTATCTGAATGCACTCTTTTTCCTCCCAATTACAACCCTGCTGTGGGGCATGAGCTGAGGTTATGAATTCTACCCTATCATTAGGCTGCAGTCTGATTGCCATGAGTCTGTCACTAATTGTGATAACATCCCTCACTCTCTTCTGAGCCTCTCCCTTTACAATTCCCACACTATTTCTATCCCATTGTCCTGCTGAGCAGCAGACTCTGGTTTTGCTTCACTGTCCTTCCATCTTGTTTCCTGAGTATATAGGATGTCCAGCTTCCTCCTTACTATTATGTCATCCACTTCTAACATGCACTCTATCACTGAATCTACATTGAATGTAGCAATTCTTAGTTCATGCTTAGCAGGTTGATTGGTTTTATGCCCAGCTTTTGCTCAACACAGCTATACCAGGTAACCCAAGTTGAGCAACTGGACACTGGCCAGCCTTATTGACCCCAGTGCTGCTGGGCTTTTATGATGAGCATTTATTGGCCAATAGGGGCACATACACCTCTCCCACAATTTGCATGGGTCCCTTATTACACCGTCAAGTGACTAGCCCTGACACAGTGCGCAATCCCTGATCCATGTTCTCCTGACTTGAGGATAATTATGCACTACACAAGATATCCAGAGTAGTTGGCCTATAAACTCTTGGCCCTATATGGCACCATATACCCTTCCCACCATTAGCATGGGTTCCTGGTGTACGTCATAGTAGGTTGCTGGTTCCTCAATCCACTTATCACTGGAAAATACCTATGCCCATCTGGGGGCATTAATCAACACAACCAAATCACCTAGAGCCACAGTGGCTAGCCCCGCCACAATGTGCAGCCTCTGATCTATGTTTTCCTATCATGAGGATACTGCGCACCACAGTAGATGCCCAAAGCAGTTGATTTATACCATTCTTTCCCCTATAGGGTACCATGTAAAGTCTGTGCTGTTGCCCACAGCTCCATTGTTTTTAATGAGTTTGAGATGGAAACACTTGGCATGTTTTTCTTAGGTGGGATGAACCCCACAGAGACACAAGGAGAACAAAGAAACTCTAAACAGGCATTGGCCAGAGATCAGGATCAAACCTTGTGCCTTTATCCAAAAGCAAGGTAAAGTAGCTCCATGGCAGCAGCTTGTCACAAATCCAAATTTTTATTAACTACAAATGCTAAAAAATCATAATATAAGTGTTTTTGTCTGCCTCTACAGACTTTATCAAATACAAATGGATAAAATCAAATGAATGAATTTAAATAAACAACACCCATCAATATACTGGTACATAGCCACCCTTTCTAACAGCATTTAAAGTGGCCCAACACCATTTTTCCCTTAATCGGCACTCCAAATAAATACAATGTACAACAATACTAAAATACTTGTATTAAAAACACCTTTTTTAGTATGTTACTTGAATAAAACTTTCCTACTTAAATTAATATTTTATACCCTTATAAAAATATATAATGTAAATGGGTATTCACAGTCAGTATATTAGCAATGCACTGGCTAAACACATTATGGAAAATCCAGAGTACATTTAAGTTTATGGGCATAGCTAAAACTGATAAGGAATGAAAGAGTGGGACCATGCTCACTACTATTAGAAAAGAAAGAACTGATGTGGGAATTACACCTAGAAGCAGGATCCTGGCCGGGGTTAAATGAAAATATATCTATTGGGTGTATCCTACAGTTAAAGGCACTGAAAAGGTGATGGTGGTGAATATTTATTTATTTATTTATTTATTTCAGTTTGATGACCCATTACAAAATACAAAGATAAAAACAAAATACAAAAGATAAAAATTAACATAAGATTCAAGGTACAGATACATAAGGATGCAGCCGTCAGTCTACATGGTATGAATGCTGGTAATTTGTGATACAGAGGCAATAAAAGGAATGGTGTTTACATAACATATCAGTCATATATTGAAATGGATGAATTAAAAGATTACAAAGAGTCTGAGTCTAGTAATGGCAGAGTGGTAGAACAAGCATAAATGTTAGGGAGGGGAATAAAGAGCAAACTATTTACAGTATTTACATATATACATAGGACAACAGTAACAATAAGTAGATATGAACAAGGTTGATAGTAGTAAGAAATTGAATAGCATTACTGTTAATATGTACAGTGAGGAGGCTAGGTGGGGAAAGTGCAGTTGCACTTCCACTTAGAAAACAGGTAGGAATGGAGTAGTGTTTTGAAATTATTAGGATTTTCTGTCAATCTTAAAGTAGGAGAGAGAGAGTTCCACTTTTGGCTAAGGAAAAGAAAGGAGGTGCTGTTTGGTTTGTGGACATTGAGTATATGGTTGAAGGATGTTGGATAGTGCAGGACATTTAGAGGGTTAAATAATAGCCTGTGGGCAGTGGTAAGTTGGAGGTAGTCTAGAAGGTTGGGGAGGAGTTCTAGCCAGTTTAGTGACTGGAGGGCAGAGCAATGATGGGAGGAGTGTTTTTAGAAATTTTGTTATAACAAATTTCCATTTTGAAGTTAGTTAATAGAGGGGCACCATACATTAGTGAGGGAAGAAGATAGGTAGTGAGAGATAGTGGAAGTTTCTGTATAACAGGCCAAGTTTTTGATGTGTTTTCATAATGTTGAGTTGAACATGGATGTCAAATTTTAGGTTTTCATCGATAGTGACCCCAAGAAGTTTGGCATGGGGACAATTTCTATGGTAGAATTTTAAGGCTTCTAATTTTGAAGGTCTTTTGTCAAGAGGAAGGATTTTTAGGGAAGAGTAGTATTTTAGATTTGTTAGCATTTAGAGATAAGTGATTATGGTGCATCCAGTTCTCAGTGGCGGAGAAGGCATTTTGTGTGTGCTAAAAGTTCAGGAGATTGGTGGCACAGCAGATTAAGGTGGAGTCGTCGGGGCGATTGTTGATTTTAGTATTTGGGATGGCAGAGTGGAAGTCATTGATGAAGATATTGAAAAGCATGGGGCCAAGAATGGAACCTTGGGGAACTCCAGTGGGGTAGGAAGGAAGTTAGAGGTGCCTTTTCTCCATTTTACAGCTTGGGATCTGTTGGAAAGGTAACTTGAGAACCAGGATAGTGTATTGTCGGAGAGGTTAAGGTTAGAGAGGTGACTAAGGAGATGAGTATGGGAGACAGTGTCAAAAGCCTTAGAGATCAAGTAGGACTGTTGAAACTATTTTGCCAGAGTCACGAGCATGATTGACTATATCAAGGAATGAAAGTAACCATGTTGGGTGTGAGAGAGGAGGTGGTTTTAGTAAGGAAAAGCATTAGCTGAACATGGGATCGATTGATTAGGATGCTAATGGGAGGAGATTATTCCATACAGCAATTTGTAAGAATTTAGATGGAATATTATCTTTATATATAAGGTAGAGACTGGTTTGAGTTGAAAAGTGGTGGGAGGATTGGGTTTAGAGGCTATGGGTTAATAGAGAAGGACTTATTTAGTTCAGCTATAGAATTAATAAAGAAGGAGTTGAAAGAGTAGCAATTTCTGTGTTGGATTTTGTTTGGGGTTATTAGAATGGTTTTGTTTATATTGAAGTAGGATCTCAGGATGTTTATTATGCTGAGATAGTTTTGTGAATTTAGATTTGATTCGTCACTGAAAGAGTCAGGATTCCTGAGTCCAAGATATTATTAGGGTGGGTAGCTAAGACCCAGTCAAGTGTAGATCCTGGAGGATAGCTCTTGTTGGGTCTGGTAATAAGATTGACAGTTATGGCTGAATTTGGGTTATTAACTTTGTTCCAATCGATATTAACATCCTAAGACCACTGGAGGATTTCTTCAAGGGTGATAGCATTGTTACTTGGGGGAATATAGAGGGAGATGAAGCAGATACTTTTGTGAGTATTCATTTGTAGTAAACCTATAACTAGTTCTGCATTGTAAAACTGTGGAATAGGGTTTGGGTAAGGAGTAATGGGGAGTAAATTGGAGAATATCAAGACTACTCCTCCACCTTTTCTATTTGGCTTGAAAACCAGGGGAAGGATTTCAGAGTCAGAGATGGTAGGGTCTCAGAGATGGCTACAATGTCAGGAAGGTTTAGTGCATTTTGGGAAGGAGAGATTGTTAGTAGTGCTAGGTCCAGGGTTTGGGTGGATAAAAATAGTAGGATATTTAGTTTGCCTTTTGACTCTTGTGTGCAGTAGATTAGAGCCTTGGGAGAGCAATGGGAGGTATAGGAGGAGGTAGGTGCAGTGGAATTAGAATTAGTACATAATGTAAGTGGGTAGAGTAAGAAAGATAAGGAAGAATGGAAACTGTGGTGTAATTTGTGTGAAGGCTAGTGATTGGTGTGGATAGAGGGAGGGTTAACTGGAGTAATAAATGTAGGTGGAGTGGGTGGGATTTGGGGGTAGGGTAGAACAGCTCAGGATGAACAATCAGTGGACTAAGAGAAAAGTGCAGGTGAGTAGAGAATAATAAAGTGAAGTAGTACTGTTCATATGAAGAAAGGATGGGGCAAGGTATGGGCAGCAGAATGAAATTGGACCACTGAGTACAGAGGAGGGTATGGCTGCTGGCAGTCCACATACTTTCTTTCCTCCTTTCTTGGAAGAGCTCAGAGATGAGAAATGGAAGGGTCCCGAGATTCCAGATATTCAAATTCTCAGCCTCTAGTGGAAGGAGGGAAGCTGGAGAGCAGGGATTGAAGAGGGAGCAAGACTAAAAGTAGTAGAGAAAAACGAGACAATTGACCTTAGTAGGTAGAACAGACATTATGGCTAAGCAAAATATCAAAAAAACTACATTTATGAGTTAATTCAACATTGCTGGATGGAGTTCAGAAACACTCTATACAAATATGTATTGCTTTGCAAGATATACAAATTCAGAACACCATATAGGAGTTCACAGGATAAAAACAGACTCTAGTGTAATGTGTTTTAGGGTATATAACAATGACTATATAACATTAGTATTGTACACTTCACTTAAACTATACTGATGCCCAGATACTTAGTACTAGTGATTAATTCAAATTCTATAGAGAGGGAAATATTGGCTGTTTTCTACAAACTGTATAAAAGAAAAGTAACAATATAACAACTGACTAATATAACATTTGTATTGTGCACTACACACAAATATAACTATTATATTTTAACTAATATAACATTTGTATTGTACACTACACACAAACAATGCAGATTACACACTCGGTGGAACATGAGTCAGTTCCTGACGCCAAAAGGCAGCTCTACATGCCCTTGCTAAAAAGCGGACAGTGTGAGCAGGCATTTATTACAGAAAATACAGCTGATTCCCAGATTTGTTTGAGGACGCCAACTAGCAGCTCCACATGCCCTTACTAAAAAACGGACAGTGTGAGCATGCAATTATAACAGAAAATAGAGCTAATTCCAGGGTTGTTTGAGGACGCCAAGGATGCCAAACTAGCAGCTCCACGTGCCCTTAATAAAAACGGACAGTGCGAGCAGGCATGAATTACAGAAAATAGGGCTATTTCCCAGGGTTGTTTGAGGACGCCAACTAGCAGCTTCACATGCCCTTACTAAAAAATGGACAGTGCAAACATGTATTTATAACAGAAAATAGAGCTAATTCCAGGGTTGTCTGAGGACGTCAATTAGCAGCTCCACATGCCCTAACTAAAAAAACGGACAGTGCGAGCAGGCAATTATTACAGAAAATAGAGCTAATTCCAGGGTTGTTAGAGGACGCCAACTAGCAGCTCCACATGCCCTAACTAAAAAAACGGACAGTGCGAGCAGGCAATTATTACAGAAAATAGAGCTAATTCCAGGGTTGTTTGAGGGCAGCTCCACATGCCCTAACTGCAGGCAATTATTACAGAAAATAGAGCTAATTCCAGGGTTGTTTGAGGATGCCAACTAGCAGCTCCACATGCCCTTATTAAAAACAGACAGTGAGAGCAGGCAATTATTACAAAATAGAGCTAATTCCCAGGGTTGTATGAGGACGCCAACTAGAAGATCCACAAGGAAGATGCTAAGCAGTTAATGCACTGCAAGTACAAGCAGCCATTATCAAGGTACAGTGGTCCGGTCTTGGTATAATTAAATAGGGAGATCCCAAGAAAGAATTATGTGAAGCAAACAGACAATTGGAGCTGTTGCGAGTGGCTAATCCATGTATGACATAAGCCCTCAATGTAAAAAAGCAACTTGAATTTAAAGTAAAGCAGCAAACACGAGAACACCTATAAGCTTGAATGTGAAAAACGCTTAAACAAGAAGTGCGTGGAAGGTACAAGCCAGCCACCACAAAAGGTTTCATAGTTTGGTAATAGAAAGCTTAATTTCAGAATGTAGTTATATAAATCATACAGTTAACCAACAACAAATAATGAGAACACACAATAGATTACTTACAAACGTTGAAGATGCTGGGGCCAGGAGCACACAGCAGCCAGGGAGGTCCTAGGTATTAAAGATGGGCAACTAGTAGATATAGAATTAGGGAGGAAGTGAGGTAGATGAGGGAAGGGGTAAAAGCAGGTAAAAAGTGGGGAGGGGCTACAGATTGCAAAGACAGGAAGTGGAAAGGTATTTGGCAATGGGATGAAAAAGCGAAAAAAAAGGGACAGAGCAGTATAGTGGAAACACAGAGGTGTAAAGAATGGGGATGGAGGAAAATAGGTGAGTGAATGTATTTAGGTGAGACAAAAGAGTAGAACAGCTCAGGATGAACAATCAGTGGATTGCAGACTGCTTAGGTAAGAGAAAAGTGCAGGTGAGTAGAGAATAATAAAGTGAAGTAGTACTGTTTGGAGAAGGAAAGAGGTGATTACAGAAAAGCAAAAGATATATGAAGAAAGGATGGGGCAAGGTATGGGCAGCAGAATGTTTTAAAGAAATGTATAGGATAGCAGGAGCATAGTCAACAAAACTTAGGTGATGCAAATTATAGGATAGCAGGATAGGAAAGTGGATGGGAGTAATTTGAAATTGGACCACTGAGTACAGAGGAGGATATGGCTGCTGGCAGTCCTGGCTAAAAACCAACAATTATAAGCTACAAGACATAATAATCTTAAATGTCAGCTTTTCTGCCAGGTTTAGGTAAACACATACTTTCTTTCTTCCTTTCTTGGAAGAGCTCAGAGATGTGACCGCAGGTAAAATGGAAGGGTCCTGAGATTCCAGATATTCAAATTCTCAGCCTCTAGTGGAAGGAGGGCAAGCTGGAGAGCAGGGAATGAAGAGGGAGCAAGATTTCTTTCTTCCTTTCTTGGAAGAGCTCAAAGATGAGACCGCAGGTAAAATGGAAGGGTCCTGAGATTCCAGATATTCAAATTCTCAGCCTCTAGTGGAAGGAGGGCAAGCTGGAGAGCAGGGAATGAAGAGGGAGCAAGATTTCTTTCTTCCTTTCTTGGAAGAGCTCAGAGATGAGGCCGCAGGTAAAATGGAAGGGTCCTGAGATTCCAGATATTCAAATTCTCAGCCTCTAGTGGAAGGAGGGCAAGCTGGAGAGCAGGGAATGAAGAGGGAGCAAGACAAAGGCAAAAGATGCTGGGACAGGAGCGGACAGCAGCCAGGGCTTTTCCAAGTTACTATTATATTATACATTATATTATACATTATACATATACATATATATATATATATATATATATATATATATATAAATAATATGGGTCTATATTAGAAGCACGAAAATGCTTCTGAGAGAATATGGAAATAGCGACACATATTCATCAAATCACATTTAAGCGATCGATGAATATGTCATAGGGCAAGGAGATAGCTGGCCAACTTCACGGAGTTGTCCTTTCTTTCCCTATACTGTGATCTCAGAATTGGTATATTTAGTTTGGGGGTTGTGGGGGGCAGTGCCCCCCCATGTTGGGAGGTGTTGGGGGTGAAGTCCCACACCTGTTTATGATGTTAAATTATTTTTTTTTTTAATGAACGGCTGCGTAAGTTTTTTCCCTAGGGAAAAATTCACTTACGTGGCCGTTCGCTATTTTTAGGTTTCATGTATTATGTGTCGACTTTTATGTAGTCACACATATGTACTTTCAGTCTTATAATATAGACCCATATAATATATATATATATATATATATATATATATATATATATATATATATATATATATATATATATAAAACTATTGAAATTTACTTCATGGTATGATATTTATCTGAGACAAAATATGCATAAACAATGACATTATTTATAATGTGCATGTATAGATTTATGGGTTGGGGCCCTTGTAGACTATGTGGGCTTAACTGGTCGCCTTGGTGGCAGTCAAACCCTGCACCTTCTGTTTTTAAGGTGGGCACCTCAGCCATTATGCTATTATTCCTTCCACTGGGTTTATGTTTATTTTTTTGTAACTTTAAAAGTTAAAGATTATTTAAATAAATATTTCTAGTTACATTTATACACATACAGCAATTACATTTATATGTAAATATGACATATAAATATGTCTGGTCTCAGATGTTAATTTTAATTGATGTTCCATTTTGATCATTTTGACAAAATGTTTAATATGGACAGATATTATTTATTTATGTTATTTATTGTTTGCTGACTGGGCTAGTCCCAGTAGGCTAGAAGCTGCTTTTTGACTCAAAGTGGTATTTACACCACTGGGGGAAATTTGGCCAGGGCATCAGGGAACTTACCCTATTCTTTTTGATAGGTGCTGTGGGATCTTTTACATCCATATGAGCACCAATACCTCAAGCAATTGGGACTTCAGTTTAACATTTCATTCGAAAGAAGATGCACTCAAGCATACAGCAGCCCCCCCCCCTCCCCATGCTCCACTGCAGTGTCAGCAATCTAGCTACCTATTGTGGGAACAGAACCCTCAGACTTCCGGACAAAAGGTAAATGTCATAAGTGTTGCCCCACAGTCACAGATTTTGATCTATCGTAGGTCTTAAAACAGTTTGTCTTTTCTTTTAGTATACAGCTTATTAATGCTGGCATTCCAGCAAGATAGTTTATTCTTATATTCCCTAATATATCTGGCTGTAATCAAGAAGACTTGGTTTATGTTATTTGTTAGATGGGATGAAAATTCAATGTCCTGAGTAACAGCTGAAGCTAACAGTTTTAGTAGATTTGAATAGTTGGGCATACCAAACCATTGTTAGGTGGTCCAGTTATTTGATGGATAGCCAAAATCATCTATCAAACAGCTGTGTGTGTGTGTGTGTGTGTGTGTGTGTGTGTGTGTGTGTGTGTGTGTGTGTGTGTGTGTGTGTGAGGGATAATTTAGCAAGCACATTTAGAAATCTTTCATGGTCCTGATAGAAGGTGACATAGGCTAGGAACCATTTGTCTTGTTAATGACAATCTGAAGTTCACTAAGTTCCATTTTTCTATTTTTATTCACTAATTTCAATTTGTGGACCGAGTTTAAACTGTCTACAGATCATTGGATCTCTGATAATTTGCTTCAGTTTCTACAAGGTTTAAATACACAACAGGTGCTGACACCTTTTTAAAAAGGAAGTGCATTAAGTGTCTTTACATTGACACAAAGTGTCTGTTACAAAACAGGTATGTATGTTTTCAAGTCGCAAAAAAGACGAGATCTGTCAGCTTATTGTTAGGTCTTCTGGTAATTAGCAGAATAACCTTAATGTGCTCTAGCCTGGGTTAGTGAGAACCTTTTATGCTGGAATGTCCAAAAGATACTTTACCTAAAAATGTGCTATGGGGGTAGGAAGAGCATTGGCCAGTATGCAGAAGCCATAAAATGAAAAGTGTAGACCATCTATGGTAAAGCAAGTTCAGCTCTTAATTATCACGTACCAAGCTTATACCTACTGGGAAAAGCATCAGCAGCTTAGCCAGTTGGTAAGTGCTATTATTTTATCTTATAGGTTCATAGGTTCATAGGTAGATACTAAGCTATCTGCCCTAGGGAATTTATAAGCCTAGCCAGAGTGTATTTGGCTACCGCCTCCCTATTAGATTAGCCTACTGTGCCTCTGTAAAGTAGGTCACAGAAGGTATCCTTTTAAGATTAGTTTACTGTGCCTCTGTCTAGCAGGGACACAGAAGAGATCCCAGGGGTGAATTTGCGATTTCCCATCCACGCGTCCAGATTTCGCTTGAAGAGGGTCAGCGAGGGGCTATGTCTAACATGAATTGGGATTCTATTCCAGAGTGAGGGAGCCTCTGGGAAATTAATCTGTCCCTCCAGCATGTCCTATTTATTTTCGTGTTGAGGTTTAGGTCCCTGGAGTGTGTAGCTCTAAGGGACTTGGATTTTTTGAGGTGGAGCATGTCCATTAATTCTGGGTTTGACATGGCTTTGTACGTCAGGCATAGATCATCTCTGAGTAGGCGGTAAGCAACTGAGTAGAGCTGGAGTTTCTTTAGTCGAGCTGCATAGGACATCTGTTTGTAGCCCATGATCCTCTTGGTGAGGTACTTTTGGGGTCTCTCCAGTTGCTGCAGGTGTCGGGTAAGGTACATCCCAAAAGGGGCATTGTCTTCAATTATGGGCCTGATGAGTGATGAGTAGAGGGGCACAATGGCCTCTCTTGATCTAGATGCGAACCATTTCGTGATAAGGTGGGCTATATAGAAGGTCTTTCTAACCACTTTGGCAACGTGACTATCAAAGGAGAGATTATTATCTACGCTGGTCCCCAAATCTCTAATTACTTCTTCTGTACTTAATGGAGTACCACCTATGTGGTAATTTGTGGGCACCTTGTTTTTCCCAAAGGGGATGACTATGCACTTTTTAGCATTTAGCTTGAGGCCGTGGCTCTGGCACCATGCATCCGTCTCTGTGAGACCCTTTTGGAGGATGCTTGTGTCAGCTGGAGATTCGATTATGGCCCCCAGTTTGCAGTCATCTGTGAACTTTGTCAGCCATAATCCCCCTGTGTTAGCCTGAACCTCAGGGAGGTATATACCGAACAAGAGAGGTCCCAGAACTGAGCCCTGTGGGACGCCACTTGTAACTGGTTTGGATTCGGACATGGCACCTGCGATTCTGACCATGTGGGTTCTATCTCTGAGCCAGTTTGCAGCCCATCTTATGATATAGGGGTTGATATTTAAACTGGTAAGCTTATTTATGATGCCCGAGTGGGTTATTGTGTCAAAGGCTTTTGCAAGGTCCAGGAAGGCTGTCTGGACTACCTTGCCCTCATCTATGGCTTGATAACTGTTTCAAAGAAATCAACTAGGTTTAAGAGGCAAGATCTGCTCTTAACAAAGCCAAACTGAGTAGGGTCCAGTGTCTGGAGGCTCCCAATGTCTTTGTTTATGAGTTCCATGATAATATGCTCCATAGCTTTACAGACCAAACTAGTCAGGCTTATGGGGTGATAGTTTCCGGGGTCTGTTGTGGCACCACCTTTGTGGAGTGGGACAACTGTAGCTGTACGCCATTCTTTGGGTACATATCCTGTAGTAAGGCTAAGTTTGAACAGTGACTTAATGTGAGGGTTCAGTTCTTCTTGGAGCTCGTGTAAGACACGGCCTGGGACACTGTCTGGTCCCATAGATGCTGTGTTTTTTGCTTTGGAGAGGGCAGCTTTCACCTGTGCTTCTGTGATGTCAGGGGGGTTACATTCAGTTGGGATAGGCATTTGCTCCTTTGGGTGGGAAGGGGGGGAGAAGTTTGTGCTGAATCTGTCTGCCAGGATGTTGGCTATGTCTGTAGGTTCGGTATATTTTGTACCGTTATGCAACAATTCAGAGCATATCTGGGAGCTTCCGCCCATGTTCCTGACATAACTAAAGAAGGCCTTGTGATTATCTTTAGTGTCTAGGGCAATTTTTCTTTCGAAACTGGCCTTTGATGATTTTATGAGGGATCAAAGTTTCTTGCTAATACTGATCAGAGATGCCTTCCCTTTTTGGGATTTTGCTCTGTCAGTCATGTAGTAGCTTCCTCCTTCTGTTGTATAGCTTATTTATGGCCGGGGGTCCACCAGACCGGTCTCCTGTTTTTGGAGGAGTGAGTCTTGGTTTTATTTGGGATAGCACGATCCATGCATTCCTGCAGGTGCTCATAGAATGCATTTGTAAAGGATTCTGCGGATTGGACTGTATTATCCTCTGGCCCAGGGGCTTTGAAGGATTCCACCTCAGTCTTGAGAAGTGCAAAGTTGGCTTTTGGGAAATTCTTTACAGTGATTTCCTTGGCTGGGGTGGGGACGGGATATGGATGTCCAGGGAAATTTGTTTATGGTCTGATCTTACCAATAAGGGGTTTACCTCTGGTGTGGAACATAGAGTCCCCATGTTGGTGATGACCAGGTCCAATATGTTGTTCCCTCTTGTGGGAGTGGTGACCAGTTGTTCCATTGCATTAGAGTTTATAAATTCAAGGAACCGTTGGGCGAGGGTGTTTGGGCTTGAGCAGTTTTCCCAGTCAATGTTTGGGTAGTTGAAGTCACCCAATAACATAGTGTTTGGAGAGACCTTCATATTCTCCAGTGTTCTCAGGAATGCCAAGTGGGGTTCCTGTAATAGGGAGGGTGTTCCGTAGCAGGCTACAAACTGAAAGGCAGTTTTGCCCACTGTTAGTTGCACATGGGTTGTTTCCGATGCTTTGTGCAGTGCCACTAACCTGGAGGTGTAGGTATATTTGATGAAT